>NC_133661.1:270407532-270710032 GCF_037893015.1 Macrotis lagotis | reverse complement strand
TTCAGTGGTTTTTCCATTATTATATATCATGTTTCCCTAGATCAGAAGCAGAAACAAAGTGACCAAGGTCAGTCAAGTCAAGGTTGGAGTTTCCAATGCTTTTGATTCTATAAGGGTCTTAATAGATCCATGTTAAATGTAATTTTTAGATGGATGGCTCAGATTCTTAGAAATCCTATCCTATGGAAGGAGGGAGATCTGTCATGGCCTTAAAAGGGCTCAGGAAATCTTTGCTTTGATGGGACAATAGTTTTTACTTTCTCAGTCCAGAAGTTGTTCATGTTTGACCCAGGTACCAGAGAATAGGGATTATTTTTAAGATGCCAGAAAGCTATAACTTGATTGATATTTTGAAAACTAAAAGTCTATCAAGATATCAATTCCCCTCCCCAAAATAAAAATTACAAAAAATAATAAAACATGCCTATACAATCAGATGAGTACCTGGGTTCAAATCTCTTCCTCCCTGTGAGACATTGGGAAAAAATCACTTAACCTTCCAGCTCTGTTTTATCTGAGAAACAAGGTTGTCAAACTAGACTGACTTTGAGAATGCTTTCAGCTCTAAATCTAAAATAGAAAATACTACCATAAACATATGTAGACCTAGATTTCAAGAAAGTATATCAGAAACATTATCTGGTTCAGGAGCTGTTTGAAAGGCCAAACTCAAATAATGTTGATTGATGAATAGATTATAACAACTGTAACAGAACACTTTCTTGAAATTCTCTAGCATTCTTTGATCAGAGGAAAACAAGTAGCACAGCTTTGGAAGCACATGGAAAAAAGTATCATATGTTTATTAAACTATAAAGGACTTACAGTTTTGTACACAATCCTTTTTTTGGTGGGGGAGGTAGAGAGGGAAAAGCTCATTTTTTTTTTTTTGGCAAGGCAAATGGGGTTAAGTGGCTTGCCCAAGGCCACACAGATAGATAATTATTAAGTGTCTGAGACCGGATTTGAACCCAGGTACTCCTGACTCCAGGGCCGGTGCTTTATCCACTACGCCACCTACCCGCCCCAAAAGCTCATTATTTAATGATGTTGAGTTAAAAAAAAATTTATCTTAAAAAACCCCTGAAGATTTTAATTTAAAAGTCAAGGTGAGATAAGTCAACAATAGCTGTCAATTGATTCCTTGTCTTCCCTCAGAAATAATTCATATCATCTCTCAAGTCCATACCAAATCCATGGAAGTTTGCTGTCAAATGGTAATTTTTAGATGTGTGGCTCGGAGCTTCTGAGAGAACCTATTCTATGGATGGAGAGAGATCTGTCATAGCCTTTTTTAGCCATGAATTCCTTCTTCTTCCCCTCTCCCTACATGACTTAGAAGCATCTCAAAAATATATTCAAAGCAGAATAGACACGTATCTCTGCAATGCACAAGTGTGCCTGTATATTAACACACATATATGTACACACACACTGGATCTGGAGTCAAGAAGCCCTGAGTTCAAATGAGGCTTTACATACAAGTTGTATGACTGAGCTAGTCATCTAGCCTGTCTCAGTTTTCTCATCTGTAAAATAGGGATAAGAACAGCACCTACCTTTCAGGGTGTGATGATCAAATGTATTAGCACTCTTTACATTTATTCTATACATATATGTACTCATATTTTTATCCTTAGCATCTAGCACTGTTTGGCACATATATGAATGGTTGTTGACTTGGCAGTGTAATGTGACTGCCAAAAGATTCAAGTGCAATATTAGAACAAATTGATAAAACTATAATATATAATGTGATGAACAGTCCAATTTTATTCTCTAGAACACTCTCTAGTTCTAAATGCTACATTTTAGGAAGGTAATTCATAAGTGAAAAACATAGAATAAGGCAACCAGAATGATGAGATCATTTGAAGTTCTGGCCCAGGAAAATTGGTTGAAGGAATGAAAGTTGTAATAGCTTAAGACTCTATGGGACAAGAAAGTCACTTCAATAATCATAACTTTAAAGCTAGAATAAACATTAGAAATCATAACACAACCCCACATTTTAAGATGAGGAAACTAAAATCCAAAGATTAAATGACCTGAAAGAGCTCACAAAGGCAGTGAGCATCAAATGCAGAATTTGAACCAAGGTTCTCTGATTCTAGAGCCAGTATTCTTTTCTCTGTACCAAATAATCAGACAAGCTTCTGTGCTGAAGGAAGATTTGACTTTATTGATTCTAGAAGTAATAGAATGGGTAGAAATGAAAGAGGAAGCAGACTCATGGAGAAGCATAGCTTCTTTTAAAATGTTATTAAAAAATTCAAGAAGTTTCTCTTGGAAGCTAATAAGGGATACAACAAAGCTAAAATTGTTTATATAAGAATGTTATCATTATTAGGTTGTAGCTATTTTCACATTTTCTTTTCCTAAATGTGTTTGGTCTTCTCATTTTTTTTTGTTGTTTGAGCCCCTTTCCAGCCTATTTCTTGACTTTGAACTTTATGTTAAAGTTGGACTTTGCTAACCTGGGTTTGGGAGGTACTGTCCCAATTAATTAAAAAGTAGTTTACAGGGGCAGGTAGATGGTGAAGTATGAATAGTGCACCTGCCCTGGTGTCAGAAGGACTGGAGTTCAAATCCGGCCTCAGACACTTAAATAATTACCTAGCTGTGTGACCTTGGACAAGTCACTTAACCCATTGCAAAAAAAAACCCTAAAAAAATAGTTTACATAGACATTATGTTGGGATATTAAAAATGATGTGATGAAGGAATGAACTAGAAGGGGGAAAATTTTCTTGCATAAAAGAGGCACACAAGGAAGAGCTTTAGGGCAAGGAAAAGGGAGGGTGGTGGGCAATGTCTGAACTTCATTCTAATCAGAATTGTGTCAAAAGGGGAAGAAATTACACACACACACACACACACAGAGCTGATTAAGGGAGGCAGAGGTTAAAAGCAAAATCAGACTTTTGAGGAGGGAGAAGATAGAAGAATAAACAAGAAAATGGGATACAAGAAAATATACAGTAATCATATATATGAATGAAATGACCTCACCTATAAAATGGAAAGCAGAAAGCAGAATGGATCAGAAACCAGAAGCCAACAATATATTATAAGAGCCATCTTTGAAACCATTAAGATACACATGGAGTTAAAATTCAGAGTTCTAAAATGCTTCGGCTAATATAAAAAGCAAGAGTAGCAATCATGATCTTAGACATAGCAAAAGCAAAACCAGACCTAATTAAAAAGAAATAATCAGGGAAACTACATTTTGATTAAACAGTACACTAGACAATAAAATCTTTTGTATCCTTCGATAAAAGCCTCATTTCTGAAGTATATAAAGGAGTCAAAATTCATAAAAATAAAAGCCATTCCTCAATCGATAGGATATTAGTAAGCAGTTTTCAGAAGAAATCAAAGCTATCTATATTTAGAGAAATGCAAATTAAAACTCTGAGGTACCACTTTCCATCTATCAGAAATGTTAAATGCATAAACTCTGCATAACTTTTGATCCAGCAACACTATTACTAGTTCTGTATGCCAAAGAGATCCAAAAAAAAAAAAAGAAGCTATAAGCATAAAAATTTCACATCAGCTTTTTTGTGGGGGCAAAGAATTGGAAATCAAAGAGATGCTTGTCAATTGAGGAATGGTTGAATAAGTTGTGGCATATACGATTGTGATGGATTTCTTATACTACAAGAAATTATAAGGAGATGGTTTTGGAAAAAACCTGTGAAGACTTTTATGAACTAATATAAAGTAAAATAAAAATTAGGAGACTACTGTGTATAGTAACAGCAATGTTGTAATGATGTTCAACTGTAAAAGACTTGGTTTATCTGACTGAATACTATGAACCAAGAAAATTCCAAAGAACTCATGATTAAAAAAAAAATGCTGTCTATCACCAGAGAAACAACTGATCAATTCTGGAGTATAATTTTCTCACTTTTTTGGAAATTATGGTTAATATAGAAATATCCTTTGCATGATTTTCACACAAATAATTGATATCATACTGCTTGTCTTCTCAGAGGGTGAGGGAGGACATAGGGAAGGGAAGGGGAGAATTTGGAACTCAAAAATTTAAAAAGGTTAAAATATAAAATATTTTTTAAAAGAAGAGAGGGTGGTTTGAGGAGAAAGTTCAGTTTTGGACATGTTCAATTTTTCTTTTCTTTTTCTTTTTTCAAGGCAAATGGGGTTAAGTGGCTTGCCTAAGACCACACGGCTAGGTAATTATCAAGTGTCTGAGGCCGGATTTGAACTCAGGTACTCCTGACTCCAGGGCCAGTGTTCTATCCACTATACTACCTAGCCACCTCTGACATGTTCAATTTTAAGATGTTTATAAGATACCAGTTTAAGTTGCCCAACTGGCAATTTTAGGTGAATTTTAGGTGTTAGAGTGGAGGTCAGGAGACAGTCTAAGAATGACCAAATAGATCTACTGCATAAAAATAATAGAAGAGGGCTCAGGATAGACATAGATAGTGGGTATGAAGGGAGACACACACACACACACACACACACACACACACACACACACACATTATGGCCATGAAAAGAATGATGATCCAGCAAAGGAGGTGGAAAGAACACTAAGGAGGATAACAAAAAAAAAAGCATTGTCAAGAAAAGAGTGAAGGAAACAAGCATTTAAGTGCCTATTATAAATAGTCAAGTTCCTTGACCTTAATACAATGATATCATATTGGTCCTAAGTCTTAAAGAAAGAACAACCCACCAAGTAGATACCAGGCATTGTGCAAAGTACTTTACAATAACCCAAGAAAGGGGAGAGAATCAAGGAGAGGAAAGTAATTTACAATGCAAAGGATGTAGAAAGGTCAAGAAGGATTGTCTGAGAAAAGGCAATTAAGAGATCCATTAATAAATGTAGAGAAAGCTATTTAAAAATAAAAATAGAAAATCTGCGGAGTCCAAAGGCTTCCCTGAAACAAAAATAAGAATCTCTGCTCTAAAGGAAGAAAATATAAATCTTTCCATTCACTGAAAATAAGGGTGAAAAAAGGCAGAAATCAACATTCCTCAGACTTGTAAAACATGACTAATTTTTCTTTTTATAGTATTAAAATCAATAAAAGAAAACTAAATAAAACATATAAATATCATTACGGACATGTAACTATTCTCTAAGCAGTGTTAGAGTCGAACTTTTTTTCTTCCATCATTCAACAACATTCTTTCATTACCATCACTTAACCATGGAAAGCAAGGGTCATCCACCAGACTCTAAAAATTTCAAGGTTACTCAACATCTTTTAAAATTTAAAACTAATTCATCTCCTAGGTATTATACAATATGCAACCCCCCACATGTTTTTATACTCATTCCCATTACACCTTATGATTTAGGCACTCTTAATTATTTGTGTGCTAAAATTTAAAGGTAAGTTATAAAAAGTAGCCACAAAATTTTTGAGCAAATTACTCATTTTCCATTATACTTTTTCAACTTACCCATATAGGTAGTAAAAAAATGATAGTAGGTAAAAAGCTAATTTGCACCATCCTTCTTTCTGACAGTATGCTAGAATATCTGCATTCATGATGGTTGTAGGATCATAGAGTCCTGGTCCACTCATCACTGGTCTACTCATATACCTGTAATAAATATAATTTATTAGTCATTCAGAAAAGATAAACCTTTATGTGGGTTTTTTTCCCTCTCAAGAGACAAGAAATCACATACTTCTAATTCCATGTAATAGTTAAATAATGAAAGATCTGTAATAGTAAAACTGAACCCTAAAACCCAGTTAATGTAAATATAAGGAGTTGAACAAATCACCTCTAGGGCTAAATGCTTTCAGAAATCCAATAAAACAGTGAATAATTAAGTTGGAGACAGTAATATTTTAATATGTCCAGATAAAGCTAGGAAAAATTATACTACTTAGAATGGTTATCTCAATTCTGATTTTTGCAATAAAATATTGAGTGGCTAAGTATCCTTTTTGTCATTAGTTTCTTAAAATTTTTTTTTAGTTTTAAATGCTACAAAGAATACATAGCTATATATGTCTGTCTGCTTGATTTTTTTGATAATGGGGTTAGGGCAGCTAGGTGGTGCAGTGGATGGAGCACCAGCCCTTTTAGTCAGGAGTACCTGAGTTCAAATCCGACTTCAGACACTTGATAATTACTTAGCTGTGTGGCCTTGGGCAAGCCACTTAACCCCATTGCTAGCAAAAAAAAAAAAAGTGAGGATGGAGTTAAGTGACTTCCCCAAGGTCACACAGCTAAGTAATTATCAAGTGTCTGGGAGTGAATTTGAACTTAGGTCTCCTGACTCCAGGGCAGGTTCTTTATCCATTTTGCCATCTAGTTGTCTCCATCTGCTTGATTATTTAAAATGAGCATTAATCTATAAGTTATTAATTTTGGTTAATGTAATTATAATTTAAAAAGGAATATTAGAAGTTTATCTAAATATTACCTCCAAATATGATATGCCAAGAGTGGCATATTGAGACCCAATGTAAGCCACTCTGCTGCACAGAGAAACATGACACAGAAGAAAGCGTGGATGAGATATTCTGGAAGTACAAGCTGAAGGAAAAATATGTAATCAGTTATCAAAACAGCCTGGTTGGGAGGTTAATGTTAATATTAAGCAAACAAAATGAATTAGGAATAAGGCAAGAAATAAATTTAATTCAACTAAAAGCTCTTTTTCAGAATCAAGATTGAAAGGGCTTTTCAAGATTTTATGTCCATATTGACTTTTCCACCAATAGCAGGAAGAGACCTAAACATTTCATCATAAAATTTAGCTATTATAAGTTGTTGGCATGTGACTTCATCTGCACATGGAGCACCTGGGAAGGAACTTCCTTTCCCTAAGTTGATCAGTCTCTTCTCTGCCAGTTACAATTCTAGAAAAGTCCAAAGGCCTGATAGATCCAAAGTTTCCTGAGTGGGAGGACAGTTCTCTATCATTATATAATTAGGACGGTATGGGTAGACCAAAATTCACTGGTACAGGGAACTGTTGAATTGAGGAAACTCTTTTTACCAATTGAGAGGTTAAGGGACTTGTCCACAGGATTGGTATGTGTTAGAGGTAACACCTGACCCTAGAGCTTCCTGGCTTCAAGTCTAGTCCTCTGTCCACAACCTTGTATCTCCTATTATAAAATAATGATGTTCAGAGGTGGGGAGGGACTCATAAATTCTAATCGGATGTATTAAAAACGACCATCCATAATTTTTAGATTATTTTTCACTGCTATTTAAAAATCAAATACTTTATTTTCCACAACTATACATGACATAAAATAGAAAAATGAGATGCTGACCACATGCAACATAATAGAAAATATTTCACAAAACCAAAGCTTCCCTGAACAGTTTACATTAGAATTTTTAAGTTTTTATTTAAAATTTAAAATATTATTATGTACAAACAACATAATCATCACAAAACCATATTCTCTATGCACTGATCAGCCATTAATTTCTGCACAATGTTATGGATGTCAATATGAACAAATGCAAAAAAGTATTCTGCAATGTAGGAGGGAAATGATACCAATAAAAGTGAACTGCATTTTTTGGTACTGCTAAAGTCATTTTTGGGTAAAAATTGAAGTTGCAGATAACAGCATTGAGAATTTCAGATTAATGAAAGCATAGTACACAACACAATTCATCAGAATAAATAATATAAATTAATGTAAAATTTTACTTGGTACATCAGGAAAATATGAATGATATAAAACAAAGTATTAGAGAAAATATATGTATGATAACTAATTAAATATTAAAGCTCAAAAAATTTATACTACAGTTTCCATTAAAGTTTTTAATCATACAAACGATTTTAAATGAAAATATTTTTAAAATGGATTAAGTCAGGTCAATTTTTGTTTAACTAGACCACTTCCCTACTCTAAACGTGAGTATTCTCTAAAGTCTAATGAATTCCTTTTTTTTGGTATTCAAAGCTTGACCTCAGTCTAGCTTTCTAGGGCATATCTATCTATGACCTTGATGGTCCAGTTAAACTAGTTTTCAGTCCGTTCTTCACACAGAGCACTTCAACACTGTATCTTTTTTACTAGACATCCCCTATGCCAAGAAGATATTCCTATCTAATTTCTATTCCATAAAAATTCTCATTTCTTTAAGACTAAGTTCCTTCTATTGTAAGTCTTTCTTAATTCTAATGGTCAGTACCCTACTCCTCTCACTATGATGCTTTAATTCAATATACTTAAACATGAATACATTATCTTCCATGATTAAGCTTCTAGAGGTTAGAGATTATTTTACTTTTTGTCTATCCTCATCCTCTAGTAATATGGTAAGCAGTCATACTTAATGATGATTGATTATACTAAAAAATTCTTTATAAAAGACCTCAGCTATGAAAATATTTTAAGATTATACTACTACATGTAAGACCATGCTCTAACACCCCAAAAGGTTTATCTATATTCCTCTATTTCAAAACAGTTATGAAAAATTTTAATAACAATAAGGACCAGCTTATTATCCCATTATATAACTTCTTGCCATGATTCAATTAAGGCTAATCTGAAAATAACAGTATATTTATTAAATAAACCTTTTAACTAAAATTTAGATAGATGTTTTCAAGCTAACATAGCTACTAAACAAATTACATATTTTTAAATCTGACATCTAAAAATATGAATAGCCAAGCATTTCTATAGGGTTTCTAAACAGTAACTTTAAATTCAAAATATATATGCCCTCTGTATCTCATAAAACCATATTAGTAATTCTAGTTAAAACTGAATTTAACTGTAAAGACTAACAGACTGCCTTCTGTGGGGGGGTGGGAAGCAAGATTGGGGAAAAATTGTAAAATTCAAAATAAATCTTTCTTAAAAAAACTGAATTTAACAAATATATTTAAAAGATTCAGTTAAGAAAAGATTAAGAATTATTTTAATAAGTATATATAATACTATAAAAACTGTTTTAAATGTTTTAAAACTAACATTTAATTATAAGGACAATAACCATATACTGGGAAGTTTTCTGGCACGAAACTAATTCTCATGTATTTTTATAGATCTCTCTTAGAAAACTGTACTTTTAAATCAGATTTTTGTGATCACTTCATTAGGAACTTTAGGCAACAGAAAGTCAATACTCTTCAAAATTACTTCACGCAAATATCATTTAAAATGACAGAGCATCTAATTTAAACATGCATATTAAACTGTCCTTTGTTAAAGGTTATACAAAGGCAAAAAATGTATTATTTCCTTCCTCCATACTTTGGCAGAAGTAACTTTCAAAGCAAATTTGAAATAGGGGGAAAACTGTCAGATGCAGTTATTATGTCAATAAACACTACATTTTCCCATCCAAAATAAAATGTGTGCATTAAAATAACCCTTCCTCCACTTCTTCCTTGAAATATTAATACAGCCCAAGTACATACTTTTTTAAATCTGAGAATTTTCTTTCTAATAAGTAAAACAGAAAAAAACTTTTAATATCAAGCAAAAAGCTGTCATGTAAAAAGTGATAAACTTAAGAAAAGATACATTCTACAATGTTAAAATGCTGTAGTCTAAATACTGAAATTTCTCATTTTTCTGATAGTATTTTAATGACATCTTAATCTGAACTGTAATGTTTCCTAGTTAACCTGCCAATCCTTCTTGTTCTAATTCTATTTTTTTTGGATGCAGCCAAAAGATTGCTCATTTAAATAATGCCTGCTATAAAATAAAAGCAGCTAAAAATTAAATGAAAATTAATATCAAAGTATATATCTTAAAACTAATTAGAGACAGGTACATTTTAAAGCACTGTTTTTTGCATGGCTTTGAAGAGATATAATTTCTAATAAATATCTTCTTAATTTCTAATTAGATGTAATCAAGCCTGCTACAGACTAATCCATCTAAAAGAGTAATGTATCTAGAAGTCCTAAGCACTGACAAATTTCCATTTAAGGTATTTCTGTTTAGGAATCACAAAGGATTTATATATTAGGAATACCAAAAGACAATGTCATTACACTTATGCTGTGGGGTGTTAACAGTATAGGCCCAAAGACCAGCATATGAAGATTCCAGAACATTCAAAGGGGGAAGGAGAAATTGAAAGGTATAATTGGTTAATTTTACATTGTAGATTACTGCAGTACATAATTGCACACTTAAAATCTCTGACTATTAAGACAGACTATTACTACTGAAGTTATTTTATTTTTTTTCCTCTAAGACAATGGGGTCAAGTGACTTGCCCAAGGTCACACAGCTAGGTAATAATTATTAAGTGACTGAGGCTGGATTTGAACTCAGATTCTCCTGATTCCAGGGTTGGTGCTCTATCCACCTAGATGCCTCTTATTTTATTTTATCCAAAATCTTTAGACTTCCTCTTATCAAAAAATAAATTTGTCAAATAACCTAAATATGGATGCAGTCACACCACAGAAAAATTATGTGCATAAGCATGTAACAGTTTTCCCCACTTGGTCAGCAAGCGAACATTTGCACAAAATATGAAAAATTTTGGAATTACAAACCTGAACGGGCATGAAAAAAACACACCAAACAAAACATTAACATAAATACAATGTTCCTAACCCTCCCCCCACAAAATGAAGGTGCATTAAAACATTAAACTAAAAAGCAGTACACACCTTTAATGCAATTTTGACTCTTTTAATCTTTTTGACCTTTTCAACTGTCTTTGTGCCGACAATGTAAAAAGCAGATTGGGAGAATGTTAGTATGACAGCTGACAAGATCACCAGCAGATTAATAAGTCAGAATATTCAAGCATGAAAGGAAAAAAATAATTTTCAAAAGTCTACCTATTTAAAAAAACTCACATGTACTATTTAGATTAATAATGGCTTTTTATAATTATATCAACATAAAAGCAAAGACCTTAAAAGAATGAAATACTTTGTTATATTGTAACTTACAGGATTCAGTGTATTGCATTGGTCTATAGGATTCTTGTAATCAGTCTTCAGTTCATCAAATGCTATAATCTAAAATAAAATTAACACAATTAGGATTTTTTCAATGCAAATCTACTTATAACTAAATTAATTAAAGTATAACAACTTTATATCAATCAATATTTTGTAATCAACTGTACAACTTTCGAATTATATTGGGATCATGGATTTGAAGATAGAAAGAAACCTTCAGAGACCCTCTAGTCCCAACATCTTCATTTTACAGAAGAGGAAACTGAAGCCCAGACACATTAAGAGACTTGTCCAAGTTCATATAAGTAATAAATGTCAGAAATAGGATTTAAACCCAGGTCTTCCTGATGCCAACACTCTATCCACCTCACCATAATGCCTCTAAAAATAATTTAGACAAGGTTTAAAAGATTATAAACACTTTTAAAAAACATTACAAGTGTTTCAGCATTACACTGATATTTATCATCCTTCTTGATCTCAATTTACTTATTTCAATCAAGTAAGCATTTATTATATGCCATATACTATACTAAGAACAAGAAATATAAAGGAAAAAATACAAAACCTGTTTCTGCCCTCAAGTAATTTATCTATCAATGGGGAAGACTACATATAAACCAACAGGAACATATAAGACACATATAGAGTAGAAAGAAGGCAACTTTAAACAGAGAGATTCAAGTGGATAAGGAAAGGTCTGCAAAAGATGACATATTCGAGCTAAGTCTTGAAGAGGCAATGGATATCAGAAGGTAGAGGAAGAAAGAAGAGCATTCCAGATAGGAAGAATCAAAGATGAAGTCTCATTAAGTAGGAAACATTAAGTACTGTTACCATTAGATCACAAAATGTGTGGAAGGAAGTGAAATGCAAAAAGGCTGGAAAGGTAGGAAGGGACAGATTGTGAAAAGGCTTAAATGTCAAGTTCACTTCATATGTTACCCTGAAGATAAAATTAGTGTCAATGGAGCTTACAGAGCAAGACAGTGACAAAGTTAAAACTATGCTTCAGGGAAATCACTTTGGTAATTGTGTGCAGACTTGAGGCAGGAAGACCAAAAGGAAAACCGAAATAGTCCAGGTCTAACCTGGAAGAACAAGAAGATTTAGCAATACACTGAACATGTGGGGTTTGTTTCTTGTGTAACTGGGAAAATGGTGATGCCCTCTATGGTAATGGGGAATTATGAAGACAGAAAGAAAGAGTGAAGGGAAAGAGATGAACAATGAACTGTTTTGGACATGTTGAGTTTTGAGATGTCTATAGGTCATCCAACTCAAAATATTCAATAGACAACTGGAGATTTGGAATGGGAGCTAAAAAGGCAAGGGTTCAGATTTTGAAATAACTTGTACAGAAATGACAATAAACTCATGGGAAATGATGTGATCACTAAATAGAGTATAGAAGAAAAATTCAAGAGATATCAGGACGGATTCCTGTTGGACAACCATAGTTAGGAGTGTGTGACACTGATGAAGATCCAGGAAAGGCAACAAAGAAGGAATGGTCAGACAAGATATGGGAAAAATCAAGAAAGGGAAGCTACGAGAAAACCCAAAGTGAACAGAGTATATAAAAGGAGAATGTATTAATCAACAGAGTTCAAATTTTGCAGAAAGATCAAGAAGGATAGGGACTGAGGAAAAGAATATTAGATTAGTCAATTAAGAGATCTTTGGCAACTTTAGAGAGAAGTTTCAGCTGAATTATGTGAGAAGAAAAAATGTAGAAGAGATTAGAAAACAGACATATTTATCAAAGAACAAGAAAGATGAAGGAAGGAGAGATATAGGACAATTACTAGCGATAAGGTCAAATACATTTTTAGTTACATAAACCAATTATATTTCATTGCAGTATTATATCTGTGTCAAAACTGAGCAGAAATGACGAAATCATAGTAAGAACTTAATGTTTATTGACTAAGATTAGCTCAATATCAAATGAGTTATGTGCTTCTGTTTTTCAACAACCTGTTCCCACTTGTAGCCAAAAGCATGTTTTTTAGACAGACATATGTAGTTTTGTTATTCAGATTCTGGCCATAGATAATAGTGAAATAAACCGATCCATATGCGACTGCAGTAATCAGGTTCATGAACAATGTAATTACTAAATCTTTACAATTATATGTATCACAATACTACAAGCAAATTAAAAGATCAAGGACTAGTTTACCTGTCAGATCTATGGAAAGGGAAGCAGTTTATGACTAAGGAGAGATGGAGAACATCACAAAAAACAAACTAGATGATTTCGATTACATTAAATTAAAAAGCTTTTGCACAGATAAAACCACTGCAACCAAGATCAAAAGAAATGCAGTAAACTGGGAAACAATCTTTATAACTGATGTTTCTGACAAAGGACTCATTTCTAAAATATACAGAGAACTGAGTTATAGTAAAAAAAAAAAGCCATTCCCCAGTTGACAAATGGTCAAAGGATATGCAAAGGAAATTTACAGATGAGATCAAAGCAATCCATAGTCACATGAAAAATTGCTCTAAATCATTATTAGAGAAATGTAAATTAAAGCTTCTCTTGAGGTACCAACTCACACCTCTCAGACTGGCAAATATGACCTTAAAGGATAAGATCATTGTTAGAAGGGTTGTAGGAAATCTGGGACACTATTACATTGTTGGTGGAGCTGTGAACTCATCCAACCTTTCTGGAGAGCTATTTGGAACTATGCCCAAAGGGTAACAAAAATGTGCATAACCCTTGATCCAGCAATACCACTTCTGGGCCTATGCCCTGAAGAGATGATGAAAAAGGGTAAAAACATCACTTGTACAAAAATATTCATAGCTCTGTTTGTGGTGGCAAAGAATTGGAAATCAAGTAAATGTCCTTCAATTGGGGAATGGCTTAGCAAACTGGCATATGTATGTTATGGAATACTACTGTTCTATTAGAAACCAGGAGGGATTTGCATGAACTGATGCTGAGTGAGATGAGCAGAACCAGAAAAACACTGTGCACCCTAGCAGCAAATGGGGGTGACGATCAGCCTTGATGGACATGATCATTTCATCCATGCAATGGTCAGGGACAGTTTTGGGCTGTTTGCAATGGAGAGTGCTATCTGTATCCTGATAAGGAACCACGGAATTTGAGCAAAGCTCAGGGACTATTCCCTTTAGTTTAGAGAGGGAAACTGATGTCTTGTTGTCTGATCTTGTTATCTCTTATGCTTTATGTTCCTTGGGGATGTGGTTTCTATCACACTCAATTTGGATCAATGCATAACATAGAAACAATGTGAAGACTGACAGATTGCTTTCTGTGGGGGTGGGGGGTGGGGGAGGGAAGTAGGATGGGGGAAGGGTTGTGGAACTCAAATAAATATCTTTAATAAAAAAACAATTATATGTATCAATGCAACAAACAAGCAATTAAAGAACAAGTAAATTAGCTCAGATGTCAGTCACCTTTTTAATAACTTGAATGCTTCAGTAGATGTCCTTCCAAACTAGATCATAACTCCATTCAGGGGTCTTCTCTTCCCTATTACTTCCACCTAACCTTTTCCGGGTGGTGGTGCGGAGTTCCCTCTGTGTTTCTAATTATTCCCTTTTCTCTTCCCCTTCATATGGCAAGATACCATTTACCATATAAACACACACCACTTTCTGACCACAATAGCATCATCTTTTTGGGAATGGAATTGGACCTATGATTTCATTGGTACAAGAAGGTCCAAAAAAGGAACTGAAACTCTCTACAATGCCTTGGACACAGGTTATATGATTTGTCCAAGATCACAAAGCTAGTATTTGTTAGAACAAAGGCTTGAACCCAGGTCTTCTTGATGCCAAGGAAGAGTTTCTAGCTACCATTTTATAGTACCTCTCAGCATATCATGAAAGAGACCAAGAAAGGTTTACCAGAATTTCCTGGTTTAAATCCTGAAGATGCTATATATTACATGTTTGACTTTAAGCAAATCACAACTTTTTCCCCTGGAAAGCTTCATGTGTAAAATGAGAGCACTAGTCTATAATCTCGACAATTATTTTTGAGTTCTCAAATTTATGATCCTTTGTTCATCTTTCTATCAGATGTGATCACTACTATGTTTATCAATAATCAGCATATTAGATTTATATTCAAAGACATTTCTCAATATTATTAAAAATACTTGTCTTCATTAAAAACTCTTAGAACTTCAAAAAATACTATGTAAAAAATTAGACTTATAACAAAATACACATTTTGCTACCCTAAAATGAAGACAGAAAAAATCATTTAAATTTCAAAATACGTCAACAACATAGTTGGTAAAGGGAATAACAAAATTAGCTCATTATTTGTGAACATCAGCCAAAGTTGTTAATCTAAATCCTTTTTTTAAAAAACAAAAAACAAAAAGGGGCAGGTAGCTGTGGCAATGGCCTTGAAATCAGAAAGATGAATTCAAATCAGGCCTCAGACGCTTGACACTAGCTGTGTGACCCTGGGTAAATCCCTTAACTCTGATTGCCTCAAACTAAAAACAATCATTAAGTTCCACATTCATATTGGTCATAGGTGATGGTAGCTTATCAAAGGATGTGTGGTGTGTATTAACAAGTTCTGGAAAATTCTGGGGAGTTAGTCTTAACTCTGGCTGGTATGGTGATTCAGGTTCAGAACTGGAATGAAATTGATTCATATAGCAATGAAAGGTGCTGACCTCAAAGGGCTGACTTTTTTTCTTCTTAAAAAGTCTTTTATCTAGGTGACAATGAAAGGATTTCAACGGCATGAACCTGAGCCCAATAAAATTTCAAGGGCAGTTTTTCTATATTTTAGGGAAAAACTGATACATGGAGATAGCCTTTGGAGAAACTAGCTGAAATTAAAACACCTTAGAGACTGCTTCTATTCTATGTTTACCCCTTGGTTGCAATATACAAAATCTTGACCTCAAGGATTCAATAAACCTAGAAGCAGTAGTAATAGAAGAGAATTTTAGTGCAGATAAAAGGGAAAAAACCTAGAGAGGAGGAAGAAAGAACAATTAGAATAATGGTACCCAGAAGATGTAAAGTAGTAAGGTGACAATATAAAGAGTAACAAAGGGGTGGATAGGTAGTGTAGTGTAGTGTAGTGGATAGGGCACTGGCCTTAAGAGTCAGGAGTACCTGAATTCCAATCCGGCCTCAGACACTTAATAATTACCTAGCTGTGTGGCCTTGGGTAAGCCACTTAACCCCATTGCCTTGCAAAAACTAAAAAAATAAAAGTAACAAAGAATCAAATCTGTCATAGGTGATGGTTTTTGGACAGTTTCTAATTAATGTCCTTATATAAATCTGTAGATAAATAAGTAGAAGGACTTATAAGAGGTCACAGAATCACCTGTAATAAAGAGGCTTAGAAGACATTATCCCTGTTCCATGGAGCCTTGAGGCATAATTTCTCTCAATGTTTCCCATCCTACCAACCAGGACAAGCAAGAACTCTTGCCTCCGCCTTCCTAAGATGGTATTAATCAGTCACAGACATAGACTTCTGAGAGTTGAATCTAGCAAGGGCAAATCTGACTGAGATGGGAAAGGAAAGAATTTACTTGTTAAGGAAGAAAAGCATCTAATAGGGACCAGGAACCCCTATGGGCAAAAATAGCAGCTGTGTCCTTAGGGGACTCAAGTTCTTGTGCCCAAAACAACATTGTTGGTACTTGTGTCTAGATTGGCAATGGTATTACTTTCCCAAACTCTGCCATGCTAATGGTAAAAACTTGGTTGTTTAGTTCTGTGGATAGCATGTCTCCTGATAGATGCTCCACAAACAACTTTATGTGGTGGGAAGGAAGAGCAAATTACTTAATTGGTTCTGATTCTGAAGAGATCTTATTATCCAGATTCTATACTACTTGTTCAAATCCTTGTTTAATTAAGAATATATCTCCTACTCATTACCTACCTGTGAGAAATATATAATCTACTTCTCTTCTAATTGTTTTGTCAGCAGTTTTTATCAAATAGGAATTTCTTTAGTAAGTAGTTTATTCAAGTTTATTGACTGCTAAGCCATTGAGTTTAATTGTTTCTTATTCTCCTTTTTCCAAGTTTGATCCATTTATTTTTTTGATCAATACCAAATGGTTTTGATGACTGTCATATTATAATACAATTTGAGGTATGGGAGTGCAATCCTCATTTGTTCTTAATTTAGATCATTTATTTTTTAAAAACCCTTTAAAAAGAAATTTATTTATTTTTAATATTCTTTTACTATTTCAAATTCTCTCCTTCCCCTCCCCACCTACTGAGAAGGCAAGCAAAATTATATTAATTTTATATATGAAATCATGCAAAACATTTTTATATTAATCTTTTTTTAAAAAATGAAAAGAAAAAGGCAAAAAATTAAGAAAATCATACTAAAATTTGCCATTAGAATCTATCCATTCTTTCTCTGGAGATGGAGAGCATTTTTCATCTTGAGTCCTTTGGAACTGTTTTAGATCACTGTACTTATCAGAGTAGCCAAGTCTTGTAAATACAACACTGTTCTAGGTGGCACAGTGGATAGAGCACTGGCCTTGGAGTCAGGAGTACCTGAGTTCAAATCCAGCCTTAGACAATAATTACCTAGCTGTGTGGCCTTGGGCAAGCCACTTAACCCCATTTGCCTTGCAAAAACCTAAAAACAAACAAAAAAAATACAACACTGTTGTTGCTTAATACAATATTTCCCAGCTCTTCTCAAGTAATTTTAAATTAGTTTCAATATATCTTAGCATTCCCCCTCCCAAAACTACCACCCTTACAATTTCCTATAGCACAATATTATTCTATTACAATTATACGTGACAACTTGTTCATCCATTTCCTAGTTGTAACCCTTCAAATTTCAAATCTTTGCTATAAGAAAGTTATTATAAATATTACTTAAACATTTCTTTTTTCTTTGATCTCTTTGAGGTAAAGATGAAGTAATGGTATTACAAAGTCAAAGGGATGCACTGTTTTATAGCCCTCTGGGCAGAGTTCCAATTGTTCTCCAGAATGACTGAACCCAGCTCAAAACTCCACTAACAGTCTTTTGGTCTACCTATTTTTACTCATCTCCTCTAGCATTTGTCATTTCTGACACATGAGGTGGTACTTACAGTTTCTATCATCAGTAATTGAGAACACTGCTATATGACTATAGATAGCTTTGATTTCTTCTGAAAACTGCCTGTTTGTAGCCTATGACAATTTATCATTTGGGGAATGGCACTAGTTTTCCAAATCTGACTCAGTTACTTTGTTGTTTGTCCTTCATTCTCAGAGGGAAGTGGTTTCCCACAGCAAAAGCCCCCGGGGCTGATCTTAGATTTTAGTCAGTCTCTTGCCGCGCCCCCACCCCAGACTGTCAGCACTCTGCATTCACCCCCCCCCCCATCCCAGAAGACAGACCTTGAGGTAAGTGTTGTTCTCCAAGGTTCTCTTTCTGGATTTAGTTGATGGGACTTCCATTAAGAGGTTTATTTCATATTGTTTATGAGGGAAGATCAGGGACCTTAGCACAGGACCTGACTTCTCTTCATCTTGGCTGAAGAAGACCATGATATCAGGGATACCATGCACATGAATTGGATGTGTGTGTGTGTTTTTTAAGGTTTTTGCAAGGCAATGGGGTTAAGTGGCTTGCCCAAGGCCACACAGTTAGGTAATTAGTAAGTGTCTGAGGCTGGATTTGAACTCAGGTACTCCTGACTCCAGGGCTAGTGCTCTATCCACTGTGCCACCTAGCTGCCCCTGTGTATGTGTGTCTATGCATTGTGTGCAAAATCACCTGCCTCACTTTCTCCTCCAGAATCATCTGCATCTAGTGGCCAGATATGAATCAGGACAAATAGAGACACAGCCCTGGATGTGAGGCAATTAGGATTAAATGATTTGTCCAGGCTCACAAAACTAGTGTCAAGTGTCTGAAGTAACATTTGAACTCAGGTCTTCCTGATTCCAGGGCTGGTGCCCTATATCTCTGTACCACTCAGCTGCTTCTCAATGAGGCCTTTATCAAAGAAACTTGCTGTAAATTTTTTTTAAACTGCTTTATTATCTATGATAACTTTTAGCAAAATGGAGCTTCTCTGATTATTTCTTTTAATTAGGCCTATTTTTGTTTTCATTTTGACTGAAATCATGCTTGCTAATCTACTTTTTTAAATTTCATCTGATGTACAATGATGATTCTGCTCTGCTCAAGCAGAATCATTTTAACTCTATGTCAAAAAGATACACACAAAGTATGTGTGCCTCTTGTTTGATTATAATTTCTTTTTTTTTTTTAAAGGTTTTTGCAAGGCAAATGGAGTTAAGTGGCTTGCCCATGGCCACACAGCTAGGTAATTATTAAGTGTCTGAGACTGGATTTGAACCCAGGTACTCCTGACTCCAAGGCCGGTGCTCTATCCACTACACCACCTAGCCACCCCCTGATTATAATTTCTAATACATTTTGCTATCTACTTCTGTTTAATTGGTGAGCCTTTCCTATTCACACTCATGATTATTAACTATTTTCTTCAGTTCTTAGGTATTACATGTATCACCTTCCCATATAGGAATGTAAACAATTTAACTTATTGAGTCCCTTATGATTAATTACTCTTTCATGTTTACCTTTTATGCTTCTAGAGTCTTGTGTTTGAATGTCCATCTGTTTTTCATCAGTAATGAAAACTCCTCTAGTTCATTAAATATCTATTTCCCCCCAAAATGAGTATACTCAGTTTTGTTGGGTAGATTATTTTTGCTTGGAGGACTAGCTCTGTTGCCTCTGGAATATATTTTAAGTCCTCTGTTCATTCAATGTGAAAGGTACTAAATCTTCAGTGATTCTGACTGTGAGTCAATGACCTTTGAATTGCTTCTTTTATGGCTACATACAATATTTTCTCCTTGACCTGGGAGCTCCGGAATTTGGTTGTAATATTCCTGGAAGCTTTCAAGTTGGGAGCTGTTTTGGGAGATGATCAATGAAGTCTTTCAATTTCTTTTTTATCTTCTGGATTTCAGATATCAGGGCAATCTTCCTTTATAATCTCTTGAACTATGATATCTAAGTTTTTTTTAAATTATAGATTTCTAGCAGTCTAACAGTTTCTTAAAGATCTTTGTTCCATTTTTCCAAGTGAATTGTTTCACATTTTCTAATTTTTTAAATTCTTTTGACTTTGTCTATTGTTTTTTGATGTCTCAAAGAATTATTAGCTTCTAATTGTCCAATTCTAATTTTTTTTTTTAGGTTTTTGCAAGGCAAACGGGGTTAAGTGGCTTGCCCAAGGCCACACAGCTAGGTAATTATTAAGTGTCTGAGACCGGATTTGAACCCAGGCACTCCTGACTCCAGGCCGGTGCTTTATCCACTACGCCACCTAGCTGCCTCTCCCAATTCTAATTTTTAAGGAAATCATTTTCTTCATTGAACTTTTCTATCTTTTTCCATTTGGTCAATTTTTCTTTTTTTAAAAAGTCCTTTTCTTCAGTGAATTTTTACATCTCCTTTAGCAAGTTATTAATTCTATTTTTGTATCTCCTTTTTCTTTCCCCAATTTTCCTTCTAGAACTCTTACCTAATGCCTTCAGGAATTCTTTTTTGGACTTAATTAGTATTTTTCTTTGAGGCTTTCCTTATAGCAATTTTCACTTTGCTGTTTTCTTCTGAGTTTGCATCTTGGTCTTTTCTGCCAACATAGTGGCTTATTATCATTAGGTTCATTTTCTCAGCCTATCTCTTGACATTGAATTTAAGTTAAGGTTGGATTCTGCTAAACAAGAAATAGGGAGGCACTGCCCCAAGATAGACTTTTCTGTGCTACTGTTTTCAGAACTAGTTGGGGGAAAAAGATGTCTTCAAGTTTTTTGATGCTTCCAAGGTGGTATAATCCAAGGAAACGTATAGTCAGTATTCTAGTCTTTTCCCAGGAAGGGCCTCTAAGCCCCCTGAAGCTCCTAACACTCTTCAAGACCCTGGAATTGTGACCAGGTGCCCTGCTCTTCTGTAACCACAAGTGCTAATAATGCTCCTCTCAGTCTTTTCCCTATAATCTCTTCCTCATCAGTTGCCCAACACCCTTTCCTTCTTTGGACTGAGAGTTTCTCAAGCTGCTGTTACTGTTACTGCTAGAGCTTTCTTTTCCAAATAGAATGTTATTTTATTGAATTTAAATAATTTGATGGATAGAGAATTAAAAAAGTATATACAGGGGCAGCTAGGTAGCGTAGTGGATAAAGCACCGGCCTTGGAGTCAGGAGTGCCTGGGTTCAAATCCGGTCTCAGACACTTAATAATAATTACCTAGCTGTGTGGCTTTGGGCAAGCCGCTTAACCCCATTTGCCTCGCAAAAAAAAAACCCCTAAAAAAAATTTAAAAAGTACACACACACACACACACACACACACACACAAACTTTGATGGTATTGTCACTTATTTTTATATTAACATGAGCCAAAAACCATGAGCACTGAATATTCCTCCAGCTATTAAGCTGTCCTTTAAGAATCACTGGTATAAGAGCAGTTAGGTGGCATAGTACTAACAGAACACTAGCCCCAGAGTCAGGAGGATCTGAGTTCAAATCCAACCTCAGACACTCAATAATTACCTAGCTGTGTGACCTTGGGCAAATCACTTAACCCTACTGCCTTAAATAAAACTAAAAAAAAAAAATCACCATGTAACTGAATCTATACTGTGTTTGTGCTTCGATCCCTACACGTACATTTTGTGCATTTTTAATTATTTGGGATGGGATTTAGTACTCTATTACTGCCTTTTGGATTTTTGATATTATTCTATTATAAATATGCTGTAGATCTGGAGGACTCATTGTGTAACCCGAAACTTTGCTGAAGTTATTGTCTCTCTAAGTATCTCTGCTGAATCTCTAGGATTTTCTAAACAAAACATTTCATCATCAACAGTAGTGATATCTCACTTTCTCTCTTTTTGCTTTCAATCTTTTTGTCTTATTGATATTTCTAGTATTTCCAGAGTTACATTAAATTATAATGGAAGGAGATTTTGCTTCACTCTTGTATTTAATGAGTATTTCCATTGCATATTATTCTTTGCTTTTGGTTTTAGATATCTTTTATTTTTTAGTGATATTATAAAAAGTTCCTTTATGTCTATCCTCTGTAGTTTTTAGTATAAAGAAATGTACTTTGTGAAAGACCTTTTCTCTATTGAGATAATTATGTGATTCAAAAAACCCTTTGTTTTTTAATGACTATTTCAATTATTTTTCTATTGAACCATTCCTCTTTAGTATTTTATTTTTCCCCAGTCACATGTAAAAACAAAATTCATTTTAACACTTTGAATTCCAAATTCTCTTCCTTCCTTTCCTTTTACATCATCTCAGTGAGAAGGCAAGCAATTCAATACAGATTATGCACGTATAATCATGGATAACAGCTTATTGGATCATTCTTGCATCTGTGGTATAAGATTATTTTAACCAATTTGGTCAAAGTCATGAAGAATGACTACTTGAAAAGTTGTACTATGACAGGATTTTATTTATAAATTTTGAATCAAAATTCTATTATTCTCCTGTGCTTTTTCCTTCCCTGCTTTGGGTATTAGGATTAGATTTGTCCTTTAAAGGAGTCTGATAAGGTGATTTCTTTCTCAATTTTTGAGACATATTTGTGTAGAACCTTTGCTAATTACCTTTAAAAGTCTATGAGGTTGAGTTTAGGAACTAAACTGTTCCTGACTAACTAGTCATAGGAATAAAAAGGGAATGGCAAGATAACTTGATATTCTTACTGGAAGCCTAGGCTATCTAGTCTATCACACAAATGGGGTCAAGAACAAGTTCAGCAATTGGCAAGACAATATAAGCAGTCAGCTGACTTCTTTAGCCTTCATGAGACTCAAGGATTACTTGGGCACTTCTAAGTGTTTCCATTCAATCATATCCATAATAATTAGCATAAAGGATTCTATAAGTTTCCATATATGTATCAACTCCTAAGGGTTCATGATGTCCTTTCCTTCAGTCTCATCCCCCTCACCCCACACCTCCCAAGAAAATCAATGTGCTCCAAATGACCTAATGTCTTAGGTTTGGGTGGGGTTATTACCCAGTGTTACAAATCGAAGCATAGTTAACTAGCATTCCCAAAGCATCCTCTGAGAGTGGGCAACTTCTGCCCCAAAAGGGGGTGACCATGAGTCTTCCTGCCATATCAACTGCTGTCTTGATCTGCTACTTGAATTTCACCAGCTGATCTGACCATACTCTTATGATGTTTCTGAACAGAAAGCCTGCTGCTAAAACAGGCGGGGAGGAATAGCTGCAGGAGCAATTTAAGGTAGTAGAGGAGGGGAGGGAAACAAACTAGGACTAGGGAATAGATATAGTGAGACAAACTCATCTCTTTTTAGGAGTTTCACTCCCTCCTTTGCAGGCTTCTATTGGGAAATTCAAGAGGAAATAATTTTTAGAGACAAAGGCCTCTAGTTGGTTTAACTGAATTCACTAAAGTAAAAGTACAAAAACAGATATGATAAGAAAATATGTTAACCAGCACAGCACTTGGATATGATTAAGCTTCCTTGTAGAGTCTTGGGGATCTACTTATTTGCAAAGGAGGAATAGTCACAAATGAGTGATAAGTGTTAAAAGAGAAAAGAAAAATTTTGACAGTCAACTGAGATATTATAGCAAAGAAAAAAGGAAGGACAGAATTTCAAAAACAAAAATATCAAACCCAAAGCTTATGAACCAATAATGTCTGATAAAAGAATCCTTTGGTCTAGCCAAAGAATATGGAAACAATGCATAGAGATAATAAATTGGAAGAATTATAAATCTTTTAGAACATGACAAATTAAAAAAATGAAATATCTAAATGCAAGAAATAATATAAAGGGGCAGTTAGGTGGCGTAGTGGATAAAGCACCGGCCTGGAGTCAGGAGTACCTGGGTTCAAATCCGGTCTCAGACACTTAATAACTAGCTGTGTGGCCTTGGGCAAGTCACTTAACCCTGTTTACCTTGCCAAAAAAACCCTAAAAAAAGAAATAATATAAAATTATCCAGAATTTCTGATAGTAAATAATAAAACATAATAAAGGATGAACCAAGAAAATCTATAGATCACCACTCAAAAACACACAAACCAGATTTCCCTCTAGCCCTCCTCTCTTTCAAATTTCCCTAGAACAGCCAAGGACATCCTCCTAGTCACCTAGGCTTGGAATAAAGGTGTCATCTGACTCTCCGACTCCCTAACTCTTACCTATCCCTATCTAATCTATTACCAAAAGCTATTGTTCTTACCTAAATACACCTTTTGTATATGCTTCCTTCTCTTCTCAATCACTGCCACCATATGAGGTAGGCCCTCATTACCTCAAGTCTACATAGTCTCCCTTGCCTCAAAAGTCTCTCCCCACTCCATCTTCTACTCAGATCTCAAAAATGGATCTTAGAGCACAGATTTCACTACATCATCCCCTAGTAAATAAACTCCAATTTATTCCTCCAAAATAAAATATAAAATCATCTGTCTGGCATGCAAAATCCTTCATAAGCTGGTCTCCATATAGCTTTTTATACCTTATTCATCCTTATATAATATGGGACATAGGACTGTATGTGTTTAAGAAACCATTGTTACTTTGACTTGACTTGGGGGGAGAATCAAGCAGATGATTTTTGTGTTACATCTTAAAGGAAGAAAGGGTGCACATTCCAGTCAGATGGGATAACCAAGGAAAATGCTTTTAGATAGGGGATTTAGTGTTTCCAGAGAGGAAAAAGATAAGGCTCTGGCATAAAGCCCAACTTAGGAGGGGTAGTTAATACCCATAGAATGCTGGGTGGTAGCGAAGGCATATGAATAATGCATGTGCTCCCCTCAAAAACATCCAAAGACAAAATAAAACAAAAAAATCCATTTTATGAGAAAACCTGGAACAAAATAGGCACTTAATAAATGCTTATTGACAGACACTGTAAATAATGATGAATATAAGGAATTCAGAGAAACATGGCAAAATATACATTAACTGAATAAGGTAAAAATGGAAGGCACCTGAAGTCTGAGTAATTAAAAAAAAATTCCAGACCATAAATATACAAGTATCAGATGGTTTTTAGCTGTTAGGTTGTTAATAAAGTCTATTTTTTTTAAAAAAGGAAAATGTACAAAAAGATTTGAAGGATGGCTCCATTATGCCAAAAAAATAAGTAAAAGTGAGAGGGCTAAGGGCCGTCAGAAATTAAGACAAATTTTCAACATTTTTATACTAATGTATTTTCATAATCAGTGACAAAGGAACCAGTTTCTGTAGTGTGAGAGAGCTGAAATAGCACTTCAGATTACAGAGTTAGAAAGAGGGAATGGACCAGACCCACTATACAGCAAGGAAAACTGCTTATACCAAAAGAATGAGAGGAAGAAAGAGGTGGTCCCAGAGAGGTGGGAAATAAGTTTATCTTAAAAAGACTATCATGAAAACACCAATAATAAATGATCTATCCACTGTCCACTTCTCATCTTTATGAGCATGACTTTTATTTTTGACTAAAATATGAGAAAGGAACAGGTTTTCACAAAGGATTCTCTCCAGCAAATCCCACCCATATATGTACCACTGACAAAAAGGAAACTAGATTTACAGTGAGCAACTTTTCCTTAAATAACTAAAACTCTACTTCTAGCACCTCATGATTACCTTGCTTGGAATAAAACAAAGCACATGTTTTAGAAAAATAGCTCAGATGGTCCCTCATTCCCAAAGCAAAATATTATTTTAAAAAAGTTTTGTTTTTATTCTGAGCTTAACCATCAAAAAAGGGGGCATTTCCATCCACAAAGCAAAATCCAAGAAGAGGACTGCCCATGAAACCTTAGCTTCACCTCAAGCTATCTGCTTCTAACAAAAAGAATATAATTTCACTGAATGGGCCTACCTCAGGCAAACTATGATCTGGGAAAGACCTAGCTTTAAAAAAAAGTCATGGTCTCCTACAACATCCAGGGTCATCTCCAGTAGTCCTATATCTGATCACAAGACTCAAATGGCTCTGGAAGATAAAGTGAGGCTGGTGACTTTGTATTGCACCCCCTCACTTAAATCCACCTGGTTTGCATCTAATGTAATGCTATCACCTCCTGATATCATGATCGTCTTCAAAAACTAAGGACTAACATCATGTGCTGGTTTCGAAAAATGGCTTGGTGGAACAAATCAGGTCTCAGAATATTATAGGACATTCTTACAAGCCACAATGGACAAACTAAATGGATAAAATGTTTATTGTTAAAACTGTAACATGCAATTTGGATGGCTAGTTTCTTGAGTTATATGGGCAAAGAAGGTGAGTCAATCTAAATGAATCAGAGGAAAATCGCTAAACAAGCTGAATACTTAACTCATTACTGGGAACTATAAAGAAAATTAAAATTAAAGGAAAGCCTGCAGCACCCTGGGTGGAGGATCTATAACAAGGGTAGGAATGATATAGAAGAGATGGCTGCTATGTAAATATTAATGGATCCCCTTGGAATAGCTTCTCAAAATACTATTTTTAAAAAGTATTCAGAAAAAAGTTGTAACAAAATATACACCAAACACGGAAAATCAAGGGGCAAATTAATAATTTTACTTTAAACGTACACGAACAAGTACTTGAAATTCAATTCAAATATTTATTAAGAACCCACGACACGGGGTACTTGGAAATAAAGACAAAAGAACAAAGTTCAAAACCAAAATTAGCCTGGCATTCCATTAAAGGCGTTTACGTTTTCTGGGAGAGTGAGGGAATAAAGATCTACTTAACTACAGGAAAGTAACAGGAGGGAGCAACGGCTAAGCTGGGGCCGCGGCCGGCTCCGAGAACTCAGCCGATCAAAGGTCCCAAGTGTTAACTGGCCGCACCCGGCTCCGGCCTTACCCGAGGAGTGGCTGCCCGCGGCCCAACTGCGGCTTCCTCGGGTTCGTAGGACGAGAAAGCCCCCGAGAACAGGTCCGACGGCGAGTCCCGCCGCGGCGCGCGGCCCCACGCCGGCTCGGGGAAGGGGAGCGGCCTGCGCCGGCCCCGGGGTGGCGGGGGCGGGCTCCGCGTGCCGGGGAGCCGGCGGGGCGGCAGCGAGGGCCGCCCAGTCCGCCCGCTGCGCCCGGCGTTTCCCCAAGGCCGCTCTCCCCAGGGGCGCCGGCGCTGCGCCCCAAATGGCGGGCCGGAAGCGGGGAAAGCCGCCCCCCACCGCCTCTTTTCTCCCTCCCTCGGCCCCCCGTCGCTACTCACGTGCCAGATGGCGAAGAAGATGAGCGCGGCGGTGAGCAGCAGCGCCAGCATGTAGCAGAAGGCAGCGAACGTGAACGCCATGGCCCAGCGGAAAGAGAAAAACGGTCGCCGCGACCGAAGCAGGGGCCGACGCGGGGCCCGCTGGGTAAAACCATTCACTTCCCCCGGGCCGCCACCTCCGCCTCGGCCCTAGCAGCCTTGCTGCACCGCGCCTGCGCACATCGAACGCGGCCCTCCGCGTGGCCTAGCGCGCTGCCTGCCGCCCTCTGGCGGCAGAGCCAGCTGCTCCCTGGCTCGGAAAGTTGACATGGAACACGTGTGGTGCTGTCTGGACTGTGGCAGGTCTGGTCTACTAAGTCCCGTAGACGGAGGAAAAACCAAGGAGAAGTTCAAGTGATGTGCTAATTCCAATCCAACCCTTTGCCTTTGACACTAGGAAACAGCCCCACCCAGGACACACCAAGTACCCAAAAATGAAACTGTCTCTCTTTTCCTTTTACTCCCTCTCCCACACGATTAAGTGATTTACCCAGTGTCACACCCATGTGTTAACAGTGAGTTTTGACCTTAAAATGATTATTTTCCAATATCTCTTAGAGTTTCAGTGAGGACAAACTTTAACCCGGATAATGAATAAGATCTCCTGGCAATCAAGTCAATTTAGCAATTAAAAATTGAAAATAGCTGCTTAAAGACCTGCTCCCTTAAGTACCGCCTTAATCCCATCAAGAGCCCCTCTTAGACTTTCCTTTGTTTCAGATCCCCCACCCTCTTCCCACCTTGATCCTCCCCCCCTCTTCCCACCTTGATCCTCCCCCATCCTACCCTGGGGTGGGAGTGGGGGCATACCTTTCTTTGATTGGACAGACTGGAGGTGTCCTTTTCCTAAAGAGAAAGGCACAGGAGAAGATAGATGCAAGGCCTGCGTTCAAAAGAAAAGGTTCTTCCTCTTTGCATTCAAATATGCCTATTATTGTGAAAGGTACCCCCAAGCTATGATTTCATTAAAAAAAAGTTCTTCATTTAGTTTAATTTTTTTTTTAAATTTTGGGAAGGTTTTATTTATTTTCAGCTTTGCAATTTTTGCCCCAATCTGGCTTCTCCCCCCCACCCCAGATTAGTCAGTTAGTCTTGACATCATTCCCCTAGTATGTGTTGATCTAAGCTGAATGTGATGACAGAGAAATCATATCCTTAAAGAATTACATAAGACAATTTTTAAAAAATTAAATTAAAGGTACATAGAAAGTCTTTGGTCTTTGTTCAAACTCCACAGTTCTTTCTCAGGATACAGATGGCATTCTCCATCACAGATATCCCAAAATTGCTAGTCATATATAGGAATGTTGAGGATTTATGAGAGTTTATTTTATATCCTGCAGCTTTGCTAAAGTTGCTAATTATTTCTAGTAGTTTTTTAGATTTTTTTTGGTTCTTTAGGTATGTCATGTCATCTGCAAAGAGTGAGAGTTTTGTCTCTTCCTTCTCTATTCTAATTCCTTAGATTTTTTTTCTTCCCTTATTGCGGAAGCTAACATTTCTAATATAATATTGAATAGTAGTGGTGATAGTGGGCATCCTTGTTTCACCCCTGATCTTAGTGGGAATGTCTCTAACCTATTCCATTGCATATAATGCTTGTTAATGGTTTCAGATAAGGAACAATCCATTTATTCCTATGGTTTCTAGCGTTTTTAGTAGGAATGGGTGCTGTATTTTGTCAAAAGCTTTTTCAGCATCTATTGATATAATCATATGACTTCTGATAGGTTTGTTATGATATATTTAATTATACTGACAGTTTTCCTAATATTGAACCAACCCTGGATTCCTGGAACAAATCCTACTTGGTCAAAATGTATTATCCTAGTGATAACCTTTAGTCATTTTGTTAAGATTTTATTTAAGATTTTTTCATCTATATCCATCAGAGATAGGTCTATAATTTTCTTTCTCTGTTTTGACTCTTCCTGGTTTAGGTATCAGCATCATATTAGCATCATAGGAAGAGTTAGGCAGAGTTCCGTCTTCACCTAGTTTTCCAAATAGTTTATATAAAATTGGAACCAGTTGTTCCTTAAATGGTTGATAGAATTCACTTGTGAATCCATCTGGCCCTGGAGATTTTTTCTTAGGGAGTTCAATAATGGCTTGCTGAATTTCTTTTTCTGAAATAGGGTTATTAAGGTATTTAAGGTATTTAACCTGGGCAACTTTTATTTTTGTAAATATTCATCCATTTCATTTAGATTATCAAATTTATTGTCATAGAGTTGGGCAAAATAATTCCCAAATTATTACCTTAATTGCCTCCTCATTGGTGGTGAGTTCACCTTTTTCATTTATGATACTAGCAATTTGCTTTTCTTCTTTCTTTTTTTAATCAAATTGACCAGAGGTTTATCAATTTTATTGGTTTTTTCATAATACCAACTTTTGGTTTTATTTATTAATTCAATAGTTCTTTTGCTTTCAATTTTATTAATTTCTCCTTTAATGTTTAGAATTACTAACTTGGTATTTAACTGGGGATTTTTAATTTGTTCTTTAATTTTTTTAGTTGCATATTTAGTTCATTGATTTCCTCTTTCTGTAATTTATTCATATAAGCATTTAAAGATATAATATATCCCCTGACAACCACCTTGAGTGTATCCCATAGGTTTTGGTATGTTGTTTCATTATTGTCATTATCTAGGATAAAATAATTCCTTCTATAATTTGTTGTTTGGTCCACTCATTCTTTAAAATGAGGTTATTCAGTTTCCAATTAGTTTTGGGTCTATATCTCCCTTGGCCCAATATTGCATATGATTTTTATTGCATTGTGATCTGAGAAAGAAGTATCCACTATTTCTGCCTTTCTGCAACTGATTATTAGGTTTTTTATGCCCTTAGTAGGGGGTCAATTTTTTTTTTACAAGGCAGTGGGATTAAGTGGCTTGCCCAAGGCCATACTGCTAGGTAATTATTAAGTGTCTGAGGCCAGATTTGGACTCAGGTACTCCTGACTCCAGGGCCGGTGCTCTAGCCACTGTGCCACCTAGTTGCCCTTGTGGTCAATTTTTGTGTGCTATGTACTGCAGAAAAGAAAGTATATTCCTTTCTATCCCCATTCAATTTCCTCCATAAGTCTATCATGTCTAGGTTTTCTAACAATCTATTTACCTCCTTAACTTCCTTCTTGTTTATTTTGTGACTAGATATATCTAAATCTGAGAGTGGGAGGTTGAGGTCTCCCACTAGTAAAGTTTTGCTATGTCTTCTTGTAACTCCTTCAATTTCTCCTCTAAGAATTTGGATGCTATACCATTGGGTATGTATATATTTAGTATCGAAATTACTTTATTGTCTGTGGTACCTTTTAGGAGGATGTAGTTTCCTTCCTTATTTCTTTTAATAATATCTATTTTTGCAGCTGCTTTGTCTGAAATAAGGATTGCTTTTTTCATTTCAGCTAAAGTGAAATATATTTTGCTCCACTCTTTTACCTTTACTCTATATGAATCTGTTTCAGATGAGTTTCTTATAAGCAGCATATTGTAGGATTCTGGTTTTTAATCCACTCTGCTATTCACTTACATTTTAAGGGATAGTTCATCTCATTCACATTAAAAGTTATAATTATTAATGCTTTATTGCCTTTCATGTCATCTTCCCTCTGTTTACATTTTCCCTCTTTTCCCCTTTATCCATATTCACCAGTCTTTTGTTTCTGAATACTGCCATCTTCAGTGTTTGCTCTCCTATACTCAACCCCCACCCTTTCCCCCCCCTTTCCCTTTGCCCTTTTTTCCCTTCCTTCTGTTGATTCCCCCTTTCCTCCCTCCTCCCCTTTTAACACTTTAAAGGTAAGATAAATTTCTTAACTGAGTGTGTGTATTTTAACTTTAAGCCAATCTTATGAAGGCGGTTCTCACCTCCTCCCTTCTTCCCCTCTATTGCAATCAGTCCTTTGTACCTCTTAATGTAATGAGATTTACCCCATTCAGTCCCCTCCATACTCCCATCTCTTTACTGTCCTCCTTTTTAAGGAGTTATTGTTTTTAAATCATTCTATCTTGAGTCCAGAGAGGGCATGAGTGTCCATCATTTCTGGTTGTTCTCTCTACTAAAATTACAATTATTGAGAATTATTAGAGTTTTTCTCCCAGGTAAGGATATATCCAGTTTCATCTTACTGGATAACAGTTTCTCAAAGAAGTCATGCATATCCATCTCTTTTTGGCTAATTAAGTTCTAATAGAGTTACAATTCTAGAGTTGTTAGTCTTTCTTTCAGGTAGGGAAATTGCCAGTTTCATCTTAAGTTTTTTTCCCTTCCCCCTCCCTTTATAAAAAACTTTACCTTTTCATGTGTCTCTTGAGTCTCCTGTTTAAAGTCCAAATTTTTCTATTAAGCTCTGGTCTTTTCATCAGGAAAAGTTGGAAGTCTCCTATTTCATAGGCTGTTTTGCTGGATATTGGATTCTTGGCTGCATTCCGAGCTCCCTAGCTTTTCAGATTACATTCCAGGCTCTTCAATCACTTAAATGTTGATGTTGCCAGGTCCTGTGTAATTCTTACTGTGGCTCCTTGGTATTTAAATTGTTTCTTTTTTGGCTGCTTGCAGGATTTTCTCTTTTACATGATAGTTATGGAATTTGGCTATAATATTCCTTGGTGTTTTCATTTTGGGATCCCTTTCCAGAAGGGATTGATGTATTTTTTAATAATTATTTTGCCTTCTGGTTCTATGATATCAGGACAGTTTTCCATCACTAAATCTTAAGTCCAGGCCTTTTTTTTCTTCAGTGTTTTCAGGAAGACCAATAATTCTTAGTTTATCTTTCCTCAATCTATTTTCAAGGTCAGTGATTTTGCTGACAAGGTATTTAACCTTTTCTTCTATTTTTTCAATTTTTTGGTTTTGTTTAACCAATTCTTGTCTCATGAAGTCATTGGTTTCCATAGACTCCATTCTTTTTTGGGGGAAGAATTTTCTTCATTTACCTTTTGCAACTCCTTACCCAATTGTTCAATTCTATTTTTGAAAGAGGTTTCCAATTTGACCAACTGAGATCTTGAGGGAATTAATTTCTTTTTGCATTTGTCCAATTGTATTTTCCAAGGACTTGTTTTCTTGTTTCAAGGTGTTAATTTTCTCTTGGGTTTCTTTCCCCAGATTTTCCAATTGATTTTTAAACTCCTTTCTGATTTCTTCAAGGAAATCTTTTTGGGCTGGAGACCAAATCATATTCTCCTCAGGGGTTCTACATCTCTCTGAATTAGGGTCTTTTACTTCTAGGAATTTTTCTATGGTCCCCCGTTTACACTGGCCTTTCTTCATTTTTCTTAAGATTTTGTATTGAGGGAAGGAGCTGGTTCACAGAAGTTTGGTATTTCAATCCCTAGAGACTTTACAGTGTACTACCTCTAGATGGCCAGTAGGGGGTGCTGGAGGCTTTGTTCATTGAGTGGCTAGTAGAGGGTGTTGGAGACTTTTCTCACTGGATAGAATATCTCCTCCCGGCCAGTATGGGTTGCTTGAGGCTGGAACCTTCTCTCCAGCCCTTCCTGTAAGTCCCAGACTATCAGTTCTATGGCCATGCCTCCACTCTCTGGTTGTTTCTCAGAGTGAAGTGGTTCTCAGAGCAAAGTGGTTTCCCACAGCAAAAGCCCCCTGGGCTGATCTTAGATTAGTCTGTCTCTCACCCCTCCCCTACTGGCTGCTGGCACCCTGCACTTGCCACATCCCCATCCCCAAAGACAGACCTTGAGGTAAGTGTTGTTCTCCAAGCTTCTCTTTCTGGATTTTGTAGATAGGACTTCCATTAAGAGGTTTGTTTCATTTTGTTTATGAGGGAAGATCAGGAGACCTTAGCACAGGACCTAGCTTCTCTCTATCATCTTGGATGGAAGGCCCTTGATCCATTTAGTTGAATCTTATTGAATCTATATATACAATGAGATACAAAATCCACTTGGGGGTTCTTTATGTAAATGATAGATTGAACAGAACTTACCAGTGAATTTATCATTATTGATTTTGGATGTTTTTACTGGTACAAAAGTTCAAGGGACAGATAAGGATAGCTACTAATTTTAATGAGGTTAAGAAAATTTGGGGAAGTCTATTTCATTCAGTCTTTTACAGAGAGATATCCATGCCACAATGTATATATATTGCACTCTTCTTTTGAGAAAGAGGAAAATGAGAAGAAAACCTCAAATAATATTTTTGAGGTTATAGCACATTTAGTCTACCATTTATATATATGGAAATTACATACTTTTTTTAGGATTTTTTTTTTGCAAGGCAAACAGGGTTAAGTGGCTTGCCCGAGGCCACACAGCTAGGTAATTATTAAGTGTCTGAGACTGGATTTGAACCCAGGTACTCCTGACTCCAGGGCCAGTGCTTTATCTACTAAGCCACCTAGCTGCCTGGAAATTACATAAGCTTTTACCTTTACATATCTGAAATACTTCATTCCCCAAATGTGTTACTCAAATTTGAAAATTCCATTTAAAGCACCCAAAATATTAAAATGCAACAAACATTTTTCATGGGGCAATATAGGTATATGGATTTTTAATGACTAAGTTAGCAGTTTCTAAATATAATGTGTGCTATAATTTTCATACAGCCAATATTCACAGTAATAGGAGAGTGCTGACATTTGGTTATTCATGACAGAGAAAATATATCAAAAATTATTTTTATATTTATTCATACTTATACACATATGTGAATATACCACCATATATATAGTATATGTATCTGCTAGGAAGTTAGGAAGACCTATATTCTAATTAGTTCTCTAACTCACCTCTGTTTTGTGACACTTGACATATATCAAAATCCACAAATTTTACAACAGTTGAACAGCACTGGTTCTGTTAAAAGTAGATTTCTGTAAAGAATATAACTTCATTTTGTTCCATATTTGTTTTTATATGTATTGTTTTAACATGTCCTACAGTATCAGCTTCCTTTCTAATTGCAACAAAAGATTTTTGATGGTCCAAGTGAATCCACTAACATGAATGAGCCAAAGTTGTAAGGAAAAACTTTATGTATTACTCACTGCAGGTAATTAAGGTAACAAGTAACAAAGTAAAGAGACTGAGATGCTAGATTTGTTAGAAAAATTTAGAAAATTCCTTAAGCATCAAAATTAAAAAAAAGAGGGAAGGGCAATTTGCAAAGGCCTTGCAACTCACCTGATCTTAAAAGATAGGGTGCCTTTGTTAGCAAGATATATGTGACAGGTCTGAGATATACAGTTTGATGCCTCCTTAGTACTAGGTCAGTTCAAAATAGATTAACTATTTTACATGGTATTCTGCTATATTTGTTGGCATACTGCTTTTCTCTGTCCACTATTTCCCCTACTTCACAAGGTCTTTTATCTTGGTTGTCTAAGAGGTGTTTGGTCTCTTTTGATCCAGAGTGAATAGCTAAATAAACAAGAATACATTCCTTTTCTGATAACAAGTGAGAAGCATTATCTGCTCCCGCCCCCCCCCCCCCCGAAAATATTTATTTTTCCAACTACAAGCAATGGTAGTTTTCAACAATCATTTTTTTCAAGGTTTTGAGTTTTATGTTTTTCTCCCTTTTTCCCTTTCTTCCTCCCTCCCTCTTCCCTACATCCCCCACCCCCCAGAAAGCAATCTAATATAGATTATACATGTATAAAACATAATAATACTCTTTTGTCATAGCCAGTCTATTTGACCAAGCCACTTGGTAACTATCACATTATTTTTGCCTCACGCAACAAATGTTGATGTGAATAGTAGAATGATAAAAATATTACTAGCCAAATCACAAGAGAAACATTCATCATCTGCTAGTGTCTGATTCTGAGTGAATATACTGCAGTATTCCAGTCTCTATTTTATATGCTAGCTTTTTTGGTAGTAGCTAGTCAAAGAATTTTAAATAAAGTTCATGCAATAGTTTATATTTTATATGAAAAACCAGGAGACATACATACAATTGCATACAAATATATATTAGAAAAAGTAAAACTACAATATTTGTATTAAGACTAACATTATTAACTTGTTTCAAATGGGAAAATAAAAAATTCAATGGTAATTGAATGAGAAAATAAAATATAAAGTACAATATTACAGGATATAGAACTTAATTTTATTAGATGACATGACTTTAATAAGTTGTAAACTCTAGTTGACAAATATTTTTAGACTTTGATTTTTTTTTCCCTGAATTTAATGTAAGCTATATATAAGATCTGAAATAGCTGTTCTAAATCAACTATGGCTAACCAGCAGCAGTTTGGTACTGTGGTTTGCATTGTGTTCATGAATGGATATTGAATTCTGCATGTGGTCCTTGAGGAGTTTTTGTTGTGCAATGGGCCCAGAAAAGCTGAAAGGCTGGACACCCCCGTTATAGTCAAATAATTCTGTGGGAATGACATAATATGAGAAAGTTGTAGATTTACATTTGAAAAACTGAGATTCCCTCCACATTTTCTGTAGTAAATGATATGTAGGAATAAAAAGCTGAAGAATAGGACTGAGGTAGCAAACAGATCCCTGTTCTAACTAATCCACTTGAAAATGTTGTCTATCAGATTAGGAAAGGTTCTTATAATTTGTTGCAACTATTGGTTCAATACTCTTTATGATATTAACCCTCAAAAAATGCCAAGTGTCTAAATACACTTAATTTTGGATTTTTCTTCTGAGGTAATCAGTGTGCTTTTTTTTTTTAAGGTTTTTGCAAGGCAATGGGGTTAAGTGGCTTGCCCAAGGCCACACAGCTAGGTAATTATTAAGTGTCTGAGACTGGATTTGAACTCAGGTACTCCTGACTCCAGGGCTGGTCCTTTATCCACTGCGCCACCTAGCCACCCCATCAGTGTGCTTTTTGACTCCTTTCTTCTTTACAACAACAACAAAATCAAATCCCCTGATCAATATTCTATTCTACTTGAATATATAGATAAATTTTTAATGCCTAAGTTAATAGTTTCTAAATAGAGTGCGTTCTATAAATGAGCCATTTTAACATCAGGGAAGCTTTATAAATCTTTTCACCGTGCCAAGTTGTCCTAGTTACAAAAGCTCAATTATCCAATCACAATTACCTAGTTAAGTAGTCAATGAAGACTTTAAATACTGGGGGAAAAAAGATGAAACATTAAATTCTTTCATGTTAACATTTTATTTAAACAAATACATCATGCTTAGTTAGAGACCATTTAAAATAAACATGCATATGAAATAGTGAAGACTGACTTAAGGAGGTTGAGCCTAAACAAGTATATGAAGGCATTAAAATACATGAACCTGAGCTTAATGTTTCAAGCTTCCTAAATGGCATGTCAGAATTCTCAAAATGTTCAAGTAATTTCTGTGATTATAGAAATTTGCAGTTTCAATGAAAACTTAATTCAGCGGGGCAGCTAGGTGGCGCAGTGGATAAAGCACCAGCCCTGGAGTCAGGAGTACCTGGGTTCAAATCTGATCTCAAACACTTAATTATTACCTAGCTGTGTGGGCTTGGGCAAGCCACTTAACCCCATTTGCCTTGCAAAAAAAACTAAAAAAACCAAAAAAAACTCCAAAAAACCTAAATTCAGTCCTTTAAATCTAAATATTGCAGTTATCTAATTACTTTTATATGTAGAAAGTAATTAAGAAAAAACAACATAAGTTTTGTTTAAATACATTCTACTTGGGACCCTTTGTTACTAAATAAAAATTAATCCCCCCCCAATTATAAAATAAAATTTGACAAGAGGATTTTGAGATTCATTTTAACCTTTTTTAAGATGTAAAGTCTCAAATCCCAGATTCCAATAAGGTCATGCTAATTTATTGAATTAACAGAGATAAATACATGGTACTTAAGAAATATAAAACACGAATTGCTCTCTATTTCCACCAAATATTAGCACATAAACTATTCTGAAAACATCCAAAACCGCTAGTCCAACTTTATGGATTAATGACTTATAATTATGCTTAGTTCTGAAAATTAATCTAGTCATTTTTATTGAGTAAAAGCATAACAAAAACTCCACAAATTTTGAAAATAGCAAAATCATATTTGGCCCAATACCAGAGATTTTATTCAAGGTTCATCAGCATGACTCCTGAAAATAGGAGTTTTTATTAGGGGAAAGAAATGTTGTAAGATCTTTTGCTACAAAGGCTATTAGTATTATATAACTACAAAAATATTTGTAATTGCATCAACATTTGCTTAAATAGAAGAAGGTATTTATATTAGGCTTGTAGTAGACATTTACAGAAACAATAAGACAAAACTGATGTCTCTTTAAAAAAAATCCTAAAATTGAGTATAATATATTGATAACAGACTTTTTCCTTAGATTTGCTCCAATATTAGAAAAAAGAAGAATGCTACCCAATTACAATACAGTAATCAATTGACCAACTCTCTGATATTTATTACTCACTTCTTTACTACTGGTTTTTTTTTTGGTTTGATTCTTGCAAGACAATGGGGTTAAGTGACTTGCCCAAGGTCACACAGCTAGGTAAATATTAAATGTCCGAGCCTGAATTTGAACTCTGGTTGTACTGACTCCAGGACAGGTGTTCTATCCACTACACCACTTAGCCACCCTATTACTCACTTCTTACTAGGCATGGTATAATCTTCAATAAACTTTCCCACATAAACTAAATATAAAAGGAGATTTAATTCCTACTTTCTTGTAATAATGCAAAAATTAAATAAAGTCAACTATTTCAAAATTAATGCTAACTTATATGGTAACTAAAGTCATGCCTGTGAGGTAATTATTTCTTGATCAACCCTCCCAATATTCATTGTCTCAATGTCTGAAAAGTGCTACCAGATGAGGAAAGGATTGGGAACTATTAAGTATAAAGTCTGATTATGAACTAGAGGGGAGCAGTTTATATTTGGAAGGTAGGAAATATATTTAAATGGAATGGAATAAATGGAATAATGAATTCTGTGGTGACTCTTTGAAGAAAAAAGGAATAAAGATAGACTGTGACAAGGGAAATTTAATAATAATCATAATAGCTAAGATTTACATAGAACATTAAGGTACATAAAGTTTTTCATACATATTATCTCATTTGATTTTCCAAACAACACTATGAAAGTAATATGAAAATTATTTTAAAAGAAACACAAAATGTGGGATCATTAAAAAGTGTTTTTATTTGAGAATAATTTGTTAAGTATTGGTAGTAATTGTTCCTTAAAATTTTAACAGACTTCTCCTATAAATCCATCACAGGATCAGGGCTTTTTTCTTGTTAGTACCTTGACAACTAATTCTATTTCTGGAAAAAGGAACCATAAAATAATGAAATGAAAAAGGGAAATTTGACCACAACTTGGAACATTTTAGCTCAAGTGTTTTTCATATAAAGCCCTAAGTTAAGAAGGCCAAGGTTGGAGATTTAATGACCACTTATGAAAGTTTATTTCATAGGAAAAAAAATAATTTTTGTTGAACCCATTACCACAGCTAGTTAGTTGCCTTTAAATGGATGTATGCCATTAGTCATAAAGGGAAAAAAAAAAAATCAGGCTAAAGAATCTGAATTGCTTTTTAAAAATGGCACAACTAGAAAAAGAATGAAAGCAATGATTAAAGGATCTTAGTATAAAGGAAAAAAAATTCCTATATTTTAATATCATAGAAAAAGAAATGCATTGTTTGACACCATTTTTTCCTTTTATTGCTGTGATCTGGGCCAACAGACTAATATTAGTAGAGAGGGTAAAACTCCTGATACTGTACTCCCACTGGTCACTGAATGTCTCTCTACTTCAGGTCACTCATTTGTAAAATGAAAAGGTTGGACAAGATAGTTTCTAAAATCCCTTCCAGCTCTAGATCTATGATACTATGAATTTAAGTGGTATTTCATTTCTGAAGAGTTCCAAAGAGTAAAAATTGTGTATTTAATGAAAAAATTCATAAAATATTTAAATTTCATGGAAGTATTATTTTATCTGGAAGAAATTAAGAATCCTAAGTTTTACAAGAAGAAAAAAATCTCATTTCTTTTTTCCACCTTATTTCCTTTAATCTTGCGTTTTTCTATTAGGGAAGACACATGGTAAATTATTTAGGTTACAAAATATTCTCATTTAGTAATATTAGAAAATATTAATACCTCTAAATTGAATTGGCACATATATTTGAAAGAAAGACACAAATTATGAAATAGAATCCACTGCAAAAGCATTTTTGCTATTTTTTTTAAAATGATTGAGCTCTAAGATGAATCATTTTATTTGGTTGTTGTATTATTGATTGAGGACATCTTGGCAAATCTTTGTAAAATGTCTACTTGTAAATGTTTTAAAGACATTCTAAAGTATCCTTTATAATAGAATTTATACTAATGACATGTATGGAGACTAGCTTAATTATTCAAGTATTCATTTAGCTTGGAATGCCTTTCTAACTAATAAAGTAAAATAGCATCAATATGAATTTGATTGACATTGACAAATTTTTGCTGACTACAACCAAGTTAGATCAATACTTCTTCCCAATGATATAATTCTAAATCACAGACAAATACAAAATTCTAACTTTCAAACTGCCAGGTATTCAACTAATGCAAGGAAATGGCTGGACTTTATAGAAATGAAATTGGTTTTATTACAAATTTCAGTTATTGAATTAGACACTACAAAACATTTTACTTGGACCCTTTACAAAAGTATTATTTTCACCAAGTCTGGCAGTGTAAAATTCTCAAGATTAATTTTAAAGCTAACAAATCAAAGGCACAGGATTAACAGGTTTAAAATGACTAACACTCATATGACATCAAAAAATACTCAAGTTTATAACTCCACAGAACTTAATATTGTTGGATAATTATGGATATTAGAGGTTATGGATGAAAAATGTAGTAAACTAAATAAATTCCAGATTTAATGAAAAAGGACTTAGAATACATGATACTCTAAAGTCATATTATTATGGCTCAAATTTGGGTCATTCAAGCCTTTAAATGTTTCACATATCTGACAAGTAACACTATGCTAATATTCAGTCAAAAGGAGGCACCCATTGCTCATCACAAGCAAAATACCCACATTCCAATGGTGTCTGAAAATGGTAACAAATTCTGAACCAAAAGTTATAGAAATTAGTCACAAGAGTGCAAAAATTTCCTGCAGAAGTATTCCTCTAAACAATTACAAACATTAGGAAACACTTTTGAAATTTTCATTACCATAAGAATCTCCTCCTTTGTACAAACTTTACATAAATGAAGATTTTTTTTAGTTACTGCAAGAAACAAAATTGTAAATAACAGTGCATTTTTAGGCATAAATACGTATTTATGTCTGGTTCCAGTATAGTCAGGTTAGTACATAAATACTTAAAAGTAATAGCATATTCACTTTAGTGGAAAAATCCAAGTTTCTCACATAACCATTCTTCAGTTAGGTCTTCAGTATTTCTTATTTCAAATACCTTAAAAGACAAAAGCTTAAGTTAAATATTGAAACTTAGAAGAAATTAAATAGTACAGTGTTCATATCAAACTTCAGTTTCATTTTCATAATTTGCTCTATTAACAGCAAACTGGACCTCTTATAGAATGTTCAGTTACTGATAACTCTATGTTTGGAGAATTAAAGTATTTACCAAGGCTTGAAAGGATTGGAAAAGGTATAAGTCAAGTTATTATTAAAAATACATAATATGAGCCTGAAAACTAAAATATTTCCGAAGAATTGTTCTGAAAACTTTATAACGCAAGGCACTCAAGTTTCAGATGACTTTAAGAGTGGAGATAGCCAATGGAAGTTACTGGGTTGTGGTATACTTTGATAGAACACTTCACACAAACCAAACTATCACAACTTTTAAAGTTTTTTATATTTCAAGAAATATTCCTCAGAATGTGGAATAAATGGTAGTCCTACCTTTCCCTAGTTCTGGCAGACTAGAATCATTTCATATGGTTGATTAGTTGGGTCTAGCCTACTCTTGATTGAAAAATCCCTCAGACAGCACCAGATGCTGCTTCAGGGTAGAAAGTAGAAGAAAAAATGGCATAAATGACATTCAAACAGGCTGTTGGGTGAATAGCAATGGTGGTAAATCTAAAAGCAAAGCAGGGGGATAGGAGGGAGCTGAAAAAGGAGGAAAGATCACTGAAACCATATTAAAAAATAAATGAAAAAAATTTTGATTTACATTTATTAATATAACTTATTAAAAACCTATCAACTAAAAATTGATATAGGAAGTTAAATGAACTTGAGAAAAAGTAATATTTTATTTTAGTCTTAAATAGAACAAAATGTAATTATTAAATCTTTTATCAATCCCCCATTATAAGGAAAGTGGTATGTTCTCAAAAAATCATTAATATTCTTAAATATACCAAGACTTAATCTTGGGTTCTAAGAAATCATCTAATTTTGGGTATAGTTAATTGCATGGAAAGTAGCTTATTCATTGAACTGGATTCATTCAAATGTCAATAATAAATGATTTCTGTTATGACTTTAGTGAGCATATTCTCAACAAGAAATCAAATATTAAAATGATACCTTAGTTAATTCAGCTGTTTGAACTAGTTTATTCTTACTCCCAGCATACATCATCTGTTGTTCAGGTTTACACCCTGTAGTTCATAAAAGAGAAGAGGATAAATTAAGAATTTCTTTTGATAGTTAAGAAAATTACTTTTCATGGTGACTTAGAATTGGAAGTTGAGGGGAAACCTATCAGTTGGGAAATGACTAAACAAACCATGGGATATGAATGTGATGGAATACTATTGTTCTATAAGAAATCATGAGGGATGGGGCTTCAGAATAGCCTGGAAAGACTTATGAACTGATGCCAAGTGAAGTGAACAGAATCAGAAGAACATTATACAGACCAACAGTAACATTAGGTGAAGATCAATTATGATGAACTTGTTCATTTTAGCAGAACAATAACCAAAGACAATTCTAAAAGACTTGCGATGGAAAATATCATTCATATCCAGAGAGGGATCCAGAGTTTAAATGCAACCAAAACTTACTATCTTCAATTTTAAAAAGTTGTCTTAGGAATTGTTTTTCCTGTTCAGATTTGATTCTTCTTTCACAACATGATTAATATGGATCTATGTAATAAATGTATAACTATATAAGATTTCCTTCTGTCAGGGGGAGGAGAAAAGGAAGGGAGGGAGGGGAAAAAATGTAAAACCTAGCAAAAAAAAAAAAAAAAAAGACTGTTGAACTACCACAGCATGAGGTTGGAAAAAAAATAAGCAAAATATTTTTTAAAAAAAGAATAGAAGGGGCGGCTAGGTGGCGCAGTGGATAAGCACCAGCCCTGGAGTTAGGAGTACCTGGGTTCAAATCCAGTCACTTAATCCAGACACTTAATAATTACCTAGCTATGTGGCCTTGGGCAAGCCACTTAACCCCATTTGCCTTGCAAAAAAAAAAAAAAACCAACCTAAAAAAAAGAATAGAAAAATACAAATTCACATGTGCCATATTTTGAAGTTCTCATTAAAGCACACAAATGAGACATCAAAGATATATATGGTCAAAAATTGGTTGTATAGTAAGAGTGATGAATGAGGTATAACAGAAGGACAGGCTTATATCACTCTTTATATGTGGTACTCTATAGCGAAAAGCCCTTTACAAACACCTTCATTTGATTCTTATGGTTGTGAGGTGTTATAAATCATTACCCCATCTTACAGATAAGGAAGCTAAAACTCAGAGGATGAGTGACTTCTCCGGGGTCACAATACAAGTTAAATGTCAGAGGTAGGATTCAAACATAGGTCGTTTTCTAATTCTGAATTAAGATAAATTGGTAAAGAATTTTTGATTAGCAATGATGAACAAGAGTCAAATTTTTCTCTTCAAATTCCTACTTTAATTTTACACTGAGAAAAAAGTTCCAAATATGAATAACTCACAAGATCAACTTTAGAAATCAAAGTCTATTTATAAGACATGACATACACCACTGGAGAGAATACTAAAGAACTAGTCTACACATGAGCCTGCAAAAGATGCAATTCAATTATATTTAATATCATTCATAGTAAATATAAAAAGCAGTCAAATTTCAGACAATTGCTGCTTTGATTTGCAATCCTAAAGTTAACAAAAATACAATTCCATTCTCTAGTTTATGCAGTATGAATAGCTGAAGTTTTAGCAACTATCAAAACTCAACTGACCTATCCAGATGGACCACAATGAAGCCTTACAATTTGCAAGGTGCTGTTGGATTCCGTGGATGATTAAAAAAAAAGGTATAAAAGTCTTTTCTCCACAAGATAATTGGGAAAATGATTCGTTCTTTTAGAGGTTTTATAGGCACATAAACAAATATGTAACATAAAGATAGAGATTAGGCTTGTTGGTATATACATTGGTATAGAGATTATCCTGGTGAGGAAAGCCTGTCTGCTACTGCATATTGGCATGTCCTCTGCAATTTGTAGTCTTATGAGTTGACCACATCATTAAGAGGTTAAGTGACTTACAAGTAGTCACACAGCCAGTATGTATGAGAGGCTGAGCTTGAACTCAAGTACTTTGGGCTCCAAGGCCAATTTTCTATGCTTCACATCATGCTGCCTCAACTTGCACCTTAGATTTTGGGATGGCAGATTTCAAAAAATACAGAAGAACAGATAGGATCCCATGGACCAAAAGCTATAGGGGAAAACCTAGCAAGGAAAGGTTTTATTCTAAAGAATGAAATTCTGAAGATACTGAATCAATTCTGATGAGAAAGAAAAAAGAGATTGGTATGGATACACAGAAAATTCACAAACCAAACTAGATTTTTAAAAGACACACTGGAACAGAAGATAAATATAAATGTGTTGTAGAATTCTGGTGTGAAGTAAAGTGGTGAAGAAAGCTAAGGATAACAAAACAAGGTTTCATTTTATATTTTTAAAAGCTATCCTGGGCAGCTTGGTGGCACAGTGGATAGAGCGCCAACCCTGGAGTACAGAGGACCTGAGTTAAAATCCAGCCTCAGGAAAAAATAAAAATAAAATCCAGCCTCAGACACTTAATTACCTAGCTGTGTGACCTTGAGCAAGTCACTTAACATCATTGACTTAAATAAATAAAATCAGAAAAAATTTTTTAAAAAAGCTATCCTGGAGTAATAAAGATACAATCACTACTCAGGGCAGCTGGCCTGTAGATAACTGACTATGGAGAGAAGGCAAGATATGCTCATTCTTATTTTCCTTCTACTATCTCTGTGGTGAAGAATGACCTGTGGCCTAGAAAGAATGGAACAATGGCTAGCAGGGAGTTATATCCAGCTTAAAAGAGGTAGTGACAGATCAACCCTTTGATCTTGATGAATTAAAAATGTCACCAGTGAGCCCCTTCAGTTGCAGTGATATACCAGATAAACCCATTGTCAGCAACTGTGAATGATATGCTATCTTCAATGATATCTTAAAATTATGAATTGTAGAAATACCATAGAACTGCAGAAAGATAAATATCTAGATTTTCGAAAAAAAGGAAGAGAACATGATCTGAAGACTCTAAGCCATTGACTTTATTTGTTTTGTTTTAGGTTTTTTTGCAAGGCAAACAGGGTTAAGTGGCTTGCCCAAGGCCACACAGCTAGGTAATTATTAAGTGTCTGAGACCGGATTTGAACCCAGGTACTCCTGACTCCAAGGCCGGTGCTTTATCCACTATACCACCTAGCTGCCCCAGCCATTGACTTTAACTGTGGTTTATGGCAAAAGTCCAATATCATTAAAGAAGTGGTTAGTGATCATCTAGAGAAGAAAACTAAAATTAAAAAAAATTCAGCATTTTTTTTTGATGGGGTTACTAAATTGTTGTATAAGAGGAAAACAGTTTTTCTTGATAGCAGCCACTCATTTAATTCTCTCCATTTTTTGTGGAAAAGATGGAGAGAGGTAGGCTAGAAAAATGATATAGTTAGATAGACTCAGACTGGCAGAATAGTAGGGCTCTAAGAGTAGTCACTCACCAATGGTCTGAAGTTATTTTGGTTAAGGATCCAGGGTTTGAATGGATGAACAGAAAATAATTTTTTTTAAGTTTATACATGTAATCATGTTAAATATTATTTCCACATTAGTCATATTTTGAAAGAACAGAACAAAAAGGAAAAACCATTAAAACAAAATAAAAATAGTATGCTTTGGTTTGCATATAGATGCTATAGTTCTTTCTCTGCCTCTGGATAGTAGAAAACTCATTTCAGAAGAGCTTACTATTTTCCAAACATTGGGGATAAAAACAGAAAAGTAAGACAGTCCCTGCTTTTAAGGAACACACATTCTGGTTGAAGGAAACAACATGAGCAGGAAGCTTCATAGCAGGGAAGATTAATGCTAAATCCTGTTCTGTTTAACATATTTATCATTTATTTGGATAAAGTTATAGAGTACACATCAAATTTGCAAAAGACAAGATTGAGATAAACTGCTAGCACACTGGATAAAAAGGATGTTATCAGATTAGATAAAATATTGAGCTAAAATTAATAAAATTTAATAGTAACTTATATTTAAAAAAAAGTTTCATGATGTACAAGATAGGAAAAGATATAATTAGCCAACAGTTTTTTTTTTAAAAAAGATCTGGGTGTTTCCATGAATTGTAAGGTTGAATATGAATTGATACTGTGATATGATAACCTAAAGGGTTAATATAATAAATCATAAGCTAAATTAAGAAAAATCTAATTTCCCTCTTTATTATTCCTTCATTAGATCACAACGAGAGGGTTATGTTCTGTTTAGGATGCTGCATTTTTAGAAAGATGACTGATAATCTGAAGAACACCTAGAAGGGGGAAACTGTAATATAAAGACCTTAAGTTCATGCCAAGAGGATGAAGGAATTGGGGTAGTTTAGCTAAGAGAAGAGAAAACTCAAGAGGGAAATAGAGACGTCTTCAAATATTTGAAGGGCAATTATGTTAAAGAAAAACTAGACTGGTTGTTTGGTCACAGAAGTTAGGACTAGGAGTGGTGGGTAGAAGATGCAAAGGTTTGACAATGAGAAAAATGTCCTAACAATATGAACCAACTAAAATAGACACAGCTATTTTATCAGGTACTATAGTTTGCAGGTAAGCATTTTTTTTGGTTTTTTGGGTAAATCTTTTGATTCATGAAAAGATGAAAAATAGAGCATTTTTATGAATACAGCAGGAGAAGAGAATTCAATATAAAACAATGAATTTCCATTTAAAGAAAACCTATATAATACTATACATTTTTTCAAACTAGCTTTTCTTTGCTTCCTTCTGTGTACCTCTTATTTTTTATACTCTCATTTCCCTCACCCCAAAGGTTACAATTGAATGGGAATAAACACACATATAGATATCTATAAACACACACATACATACACTCAGATACATATATGTCAAACCATACCATGCATACTTCCACCTGTCATCTCTTTCTCTGGAGTTGGTTAGCAATATCCTTTATAGGTCCAAGTCTTTCCATGTTTTTCTAAATTAAGCAGTATTCTAAAACAATCACATTCTAATTGAGATATTGTCTATGAAAGTTTCTTCCCCATTTTCTATATCCCTTCTATTCTTGGTTACATTTATTTATATAAAAATTTTAAAATTTAAAAAAATCATCCATTTTATACTTCACCAATGTTCTCATCTTATAAAATAGTCTATGGTCTGATAGTGCTGAATATACTTCCTTTACTCATTTTCCCCCTGTATTTTTTGAAATTCTTGAATGTTTCTTCTTCAAATGAATTTTGTTATTATTTTTTCTGAGATAATTTTTTTTTACTTTTTGGTTTATTTTATATTATTAATCTTGTTGTGAGAGTGAATATACCCCCCCCACCAAAGAGATAAGAGAAATCTCAAGAATAGTGAGAAAGAAACTACTTCAGTCTGTGTTCAGATTTCAATGGTTCTGTCTCTGGGATGAGTTGCCTTTTATCATAGGTCCACCAGAGAAGTTGCTTCACCATTTTTCCCACAGTTGCTATTACTAGTTGTATTTTCCTGCACTATGTTCCTCCCCACTCTCATTTATTCTATTCTTTCTCTCCTTTCATCCTGTCCCTGCTCAGAAGTGTGTTGTATCTGAGTATCCTCTAACCTCGATCTTCCCTCTCTTCTGTTACCTACTCCTCGTTCTCTAGGGTAAGATAGATTTCTATACCCTACTAACTGTGTATGTTATTTTCTCTCTGAGCCATTTCTGAAGAGAATGAAGGCTCACTCATTCCCCGTCTTCCCCCCATTCCACTACACTGAAAAAGCTTTACCTTGACTCTTATGTGAAAAATCTTAGCCCCTTCTTCCTCTCCTTTCTTTTCCTCCCAGTACTTTCCTTTATCATCCATTGACTCCATCTTATTACTATATTATACCATATAAGTTCCCTTCTGCATCTTGTGTATATATATGCTCCTTCTAACTGCTTTTATAAATGAGGTCATATGAGTTACCAATATCTTCTTCCCATGTAGGAATAAAAACATTTCAACATCATTAAGTTCCTCAGTTAGTCCTTCTTACCCACCCCCTCTATGGTTCACCTGAGTTCTGTACTTGTAGATCAAACTTTCTGTTCAGCTCTGGTTGCTTCACAAGTAAAGTTTGAAAGTCCTGTTTCATTGAAAGTTCATCTTTTCCCCCTGAAAGATGATGTTCAGTTTTGCTGGGTAGTTGATTCTTGGTTGTAAACCAAGATCTTTTGCCTTCTGGAATATCATATTCAAGCCCTACGAGTCCTTAATGTAGATGCTGCCAGATCTTGTGTAATCCTGACTACAGAGCCACAGTAGCTGAATTGTTTGTTTCTGGCAGCTTTTAGTATTTTCTCTTTGACTCAAGAGTTTTGGAATTTGGCTATGATACTCCTGGAAGTTTTTCTTTTGGGATCTCTTTCAGGAGATCAGTGAACTCCCTCAATTTCTGCTTTACCCTCTCTGCTTCTAGGATCTCCGGGCAATTTTGCTGTATTATTTCTTGAAAAATGAAGTCTAGGCTCTTTTCCTCTTAGTGATTTTCAGGTAGCCCAATAATTTTCAAATTATCTCTCCTGGATCTGCTTTTGAGGTCAGTTGTTTTCCCAATGAGATATTTCACATTTTCTTCTAATTGTTGGTTCTTCTGGTATAGTTTTATTTCTTTCTGAATTCTCACAAAGTCATAGGCTTCCTTTAGTTCCATTCTACATTTGAGGGAGTTTTTTCTTCAGAGGGCTTTTTCATCTTCTTTTCCAGCTGGCCATTCCTGCTTTTTAAAGGCATTCTTCTCCTCATTTGCCTTTTGTGTTGCTTTTTCCATTTGGCCTAAACTGGTTTTTAACATATTACTTTCTTCAGTTTTTTTTTTTTGTATTTCTTTCACCAAATTGCTGACTTGGTTTTTGTAATTTATCTGCATCACTCTCACTTCTCCTCCCACTTTTTCCTTTACCTCCCTTAATTGCTTTTCAGTCTTTTTTAAGCTCATCCATAGCCTGAGCCCATTTTCTATTTCTCTTGGAGGTTTTGAATATAGAAGTTTCAACTTTGATATCTTCTGAGTATGTATTTTGATCCTCCATGGGACCAAAGTAATTTTCTATGGTCACATTCTTCTTTTTCTGTTTACTCATTTTCTCAGCCTATGACTGATTTACCACACTTCCAAGGCTTTGGTTTTTTTGGGGGGACTTCCCACTGGGATCTTAATTGCTCCAAGGTCTTATGAGACTGCTCTCTTACCTGTGCTTTGGTATGTGGACAACCAAAGGCCCACTCCTCTGCCTGGAGCTGTGAGGAGGGTCCCTGCTCCTATATGGGAGCTCAGATGGAAACCTGGATCTGAGTGTGGGCAAACAGCAGAGTCCTGCTCCAGGGAGAGCAGAGAGACCTCGGCAGTCTCCCCCTGACCTTCTTACTGTCTGTGAGCTGCACTCTTTTAGTGTTGGGACTTCCCCAATTCCCATCGCAAGTTCTCTACACAGGGATGTTCTGAGGCTGGTGCTCTGCTCCGCATTCACTTTGGGTCCTCACTCTGGTGCAACAGAGTTCTCTCACCACTCCTTTAGGCTGTCCTTGGCGATCCCTGGGCCAAGAGGTCTAGGAACTGCCCCCTCTGCCACAGACCCAGGCACCAGGTGGGGTTGTTCCTAGAAGGCTGGAGCTGGTTTCCTCTGGCCTGGCTGTGCTGTGCTGCATTGCAGCTGAGCTTTGGCCCTTTCCAAGTCCCAGTCCCTGTGAAACAGACTTTTCCTGTGGACCTTCTAGTTGTCTTGGACTGGGAAATTGTATCACTCAGTCTTTATGTGGGTTCTGCCCCTCTAAATTTTGGCTAGTCATAATTTGACAGCTTTTGGAATTTTTTGCGAACAAGTTTCCAGGAATTCCTGCCTTCATGCTGCCATATTGGTTCCGCCCCTCAGTAAGATAATTTTTTAGCAATTTAATTGAGATAACATTGAAGAAATGGATTAGCTAGATAAAACTGTCCTTTTAAAAAATTAATTTGGCTTTTACCTACTCATGAAATAATATTACTTCAGGTATTTAAATCTGATTTTATTTGTATAAAGAATATTTTATGTTTATGTAGTTCCCAAGTCAGTTTTTGGTAGGTATATTCTTAAATATTTTATAACATCTAGTTATTTTAAATGGTCTAACACAATACTGAATACTGGTGACACATAATAGTTTTCCTATTTTTTCTTTTAATTAAATCTATTTTAGCTTTAACTTTGTATGAGATCATGATTACTATCCCCCCCCCTTTTTTTACCTATTAAATTTAACTCTAGCTCTTTATTTTATTTTTAACTCTTATTGTGTTTCCTGAAGACAACATATTGCTTAATTCAAATTTTTGGTCTGCTATTTCCATTTTATGGGTAAATTCATCCCAATCACATTCTAACCTTTTGAGTCTTCCCTTATCTTTCCCCTCCTTCACCCTAGTTGTTAGTGCTCTCTCCTACCCCCTATAAAAATCTTGCATTTATACTGAGCAGTGAGCACAATACTTGGTACATGTCAGGGACTTTCTAAATTAGAGGCTGAAAATCTGAGGCCCCTATTACTGCTCTTCTGGATTACGTGCAACAGCCTCTTTACTAGTTTTCTAGTTACAGTTTCTCCCCTCTGCAATCAGTCTTTTACAAAGCTGCCAAATAAATACTCCTTATGACAAGCCTAACCATGCAATTTATCTGCTCAAAATCTTCAGTATCCTCTAATGATGTTCCCAACTCCCCATCACCATGAGCCTGAGGAAACAGTCCTTAATGTGTAGCTCAGGTGCTATTTTTCTCCACTAAGTTCTTCCTGATCTACTTAGTTGCTATTGTTTTCTCCCTCCTTGGCTAATACAAAGGAAGTCCTTAACAGCTGTTTGTTGACTTTGATATACTAAATAGTTCAAGGAGCCATGATACTGGGTTGGATGTAGATGACAAATTCTCTGATATAGTAGATTATCAGTAAATTGACCTGGCTGAAAATTTTGTCACTTGAGCCATTCTGGTGATTTTCTTCTCAAGTTCTGATATGAAAAACATTCAATCTGTAATCAGAGAAGCACTTGGAGCCTTTCAGCTAAGTAGCGTTTCCAAAGATTCATAAAGGCAGAGTTTGAGAATCCAGAGTTAACCCAATACCAGGACTAGAGTGGTACTTTGATGGAAGTGCATTTACTTGTAAACACCATTTTGCACATATCATTCTTTGTTCACACATTTAGAGATGACACTGTCAAATATATGTGTACCAGAAAATGTAGGTAAAGTACAGATTGTTATGTTAGAGAGGTAGCATGATCTAGTGGAAAGAGTTCTAGGACTTGGGAGTCAGTAGAGCCCTGATTCCAACTTAAGTATCATTAGGGAAAATCACTTAAATTTTTTAAGCCTTGGTACTCTCTTCTGTAAAAATGGAAATAACAATAGCATGTATTTCACAAGGTTGTTGTGAAGATCAAAGGAGAATATCTACAAAGCTAATTAAGGCCTTTATATCAGTTATTATATTTAGGGGATAATGGATAAATTTACTTGTAAAAAAAGCTATGGAGGATTTAGGGTCAGAAAATCAGATTGGGTCCTATACTGAAAGTATTTTTTTGGGGAAAAAAGTATTTATGAGTAGGCAGGTTACGGAGCTTGACCATTATTCTTTTAGAAAATGTGGCTCAATTGAAAAAGGTGAGTAATGGGTATAAAAATTTAGAGACAATGTACAAGATGGAATGAAAGGGATAAAGATCAGAAGCAAGGGGACCAACTGTGATTGTTTTTACATTAGTCCAGAACATATATGGCTAAGGGACTAAACTCATGTGGTGGTAGTGGGAATTAAAAGTAGCTAACAAGAGACTTCAATTATCTAGACATCTGCTAGGGTTCTTTCTCTGCCAAAAAGCAGAGCAGCTAATAATATCTTATTATTTCATCCTTCAATAAATAGAGAAACAAAAGGGAATTCTATTTTGGATATGAATCTCACCAACAAGAGAAGATCAATGCCAGGGAGAAAATATTCAGAATGATGGCACAAGGAAGAAATAACTACTCTCTTCTAAGAACATGTGATTGCAAATGTGCATGTACAACTTTTACCAAATATGGTTAGTGACTATAAAAAGGGGTGATTTCAAGAACCAGAAAATCTTTATCGGACTAACCTTATTTCCTTTTGCCAAGGTTACTCAATTGGTGGATGAAGGAAATCCTATGGATATAATTTCCTATGTTTCTAAGTGATAAAGTATATATTTTTTATGGAAAATATGGAGACTAAACAATTGGTTGAATGGTAAGATTCTAGGGTAGTCATTAATGGTTCATTGTTAACTTGTTAGACCTATACTCACCTTCAAAAAAAATCAACTTCAAAAATAAAGGATCAAATAAGTATGTTTATGCATTTTTGTCTGGAAAAGATGTGGGTGTTTTAGTAGATTTCAAGTTCAATGAGTCAGCAGTATGAAGTGGTAGCCAAGAGAGCTAATGAAGCCTTAAACTACATTAAGAGAGGTAAATACTAAGCTTCTAGGAAACAGGAGATGGTACGTACCCCTCTGTACTTTTCCCTGATAAGAAGACATCTGTATAATTATATGTAGTTCTTGACACCTCTCTTTCAAAAAGTTAGAAACTAACAGGGAAGGGCAACTAGGAGAGTGAAGAGTTTTGAGCCTATATCACATAAGGAGGAATTGGAAGAATTGGAGATATATAGCTTGGAGAAGTCAGATGGGTAAAACCCTTTTGTGGAAGAGGGATTAAATTGCAGATGGTAGAGTCAGGGTAATGAGCAGAATTCCTAAAAAGGCAAATCTAGGAAAAATTTTCTAATCATTAGAGATATACCAAAACCGAATGGACTACCTCAGGAAGTTGTAAGTTCTTCATTCAATTTTTCAACATATCATAGATTACCACTTCTCAAATATATTATGGTAGGGAATCCTTTCAGGTATGACTTGAACAAATGGCCAGATGTCTCTAATTCTGAAGTTCTGTAATAGAGAGATATTACATAGGAAGAATCTATAGGATTTGGTAACTAATTAGATTTGGAAGATATGTGACAGGACCAAGAAAATTTTATTAGTATAATATTTTCCTTAATGCCTAATCTCTGAAGTTCTACAGTCCTTTCTCATTATGCATAAAAAGAGATTGTTTTGCTTATTAGAACTCTATAACTGCAAATATCAACCTTCATTCTTGGAAATGTAAATGAATCAATAGCTTTTTTAAATGGAAGAATGAAGAAAGTATATATTGCTTTCTATAGAAGGTATTTACACATTCAAGAAATATCTATCTATCTATATTTATTCTTTTCAATAAGATTTTTTTTCCTGGAAATTTATTTCCCCTTTCCCTATAGTTTCTGAGTTAGCATGTCACATTTCAAATCTGAAGGGGGAAAACCATAAACACTTGTATGAGTCTTCTGACTCTTTGCCTGAAAGAATAATCCAAAGCCATTTTCCTGACACGTACCAGATAATGTAAGAGGCAGAACTACATGGAAATTCTGTCCACACTAAGGAATGTATATCCAGTTAAGTGTTAACAGTTCCTTGCTTTTTATTTTGACCCCTAAAATTATCCCCTTCTTTCGCAATAATAGCTTCAAAGAAATGCACATTCCATCAAATGGCTCCATGAAATGAAGAAACTGAAATGAAGAGAAACTGATCAAGTTTCTTTTTTTTAGTTTTTTTTTTGCAAGGCAATGGGGTTAAGTGGCTTGCCCAAGGCCACACAGCTAGGTAATTATTAAGTGTCTGAGGCCACATCTGAACCCAGGTACTCCTGACTCCAAGGCAGGTGCTTTATCCACTGCCCCACCTAGCCGCCCCAAATCTGATCAAGTTTCAAATTATTCTTAAAATGCTTGAACTCAGGGAGCCTTTGTTCCAACTACTACATTGAACTGTCTAATCAATTAGGTAAGGGAAAAGAAAAGACCCAAGAAAATATATAAATAACAACTGAAATGTAGATAAACAATCAAATTAACAGAAAACAAAACAAAATCATTAACTGTGTATTACTAATTTGCACATCAGAATATTTTGTGAAATTTATTTTAAATTACAGTCATATAATTTTAAATTGAATTGCAAAGAAAAAAATCTAGAATTGGCTTTGAATAAAAAACATTTTATTTTGGTAACAATTGCTTCATTTTTTTTAAATCTCAAAAGCAATTACCTATCGTAATATTTGAACTGTATATATATATATATATATAGTATCCATACTTTTCACAAAAAATACTTTTATAGGAAAAAACTATATAGTTTTAAAAACTAAGAATATGTAAATTTGAAGAACATACTTTCATCATATTTTTACACAATACATAATACACTTTACATACTATATATAATATACTTTAAAAACTTATAATGCTTTTATAACTAGGACATCTACAAATTACCATAAATGGTAAATCTACAAATTAACACAGATCTCTCAGGATGAGTGAGGGAAAAAAGATTAATCCAGTTTTTTGAAAGATAAAACCTGCTATATATCTGTCCATTATTTATTCCCTAGAGATCAAAAATTACTCTGAACTCAAGTGGTCCAGTATATAAAGAGCACATCTGCAAATGGATTGACCAAGTTGTGAAAAGTCTTGAGAAATTAGTTTTGATGATCTTAATTTTTTTTTGCAAGGCAAGGTTACCAGCTAGATAATTATTTAAGTGTCTGAGGCCATATTTGAACTCAGGTCCTCTGATTCCAAGGTCAGTGCTCTATCCATTGCACCACCTAGCTGCCCTGATGATCTCAATTTAAATTTTTTTTTTATGATCTTAATTTTTTAAAAGAGCTCTGGAATCTGACAATAAATTTAAAATTTATAGTAACTGACCGAATTCAAGTGAAAAATGTATAACTCAAATAATTTTAACAATTAAAAAAATAAAAGTAGAGTTTAAAGTTTAACCTTTTCTACTTAAGAAAGCCCAAATTTTAAATGTCTTATCTAGCACTCAGGTTATTCATAAAGTCTAGGCCACGGGACTGCCTCATGATATCCTTCACTAATAAATAAATAAATTGAATGAAGTTCAATATAGGCTTACCTTTAAGAAAACTCTTGCTACACAGGGATATTCACATATCACATATCCAACATGATATTTAAGAAATGTAGCATGTTTCAGTTTCTAGTACATCATTCAACATAATTTGACTTGACTTTACTAGGAGTTATTTCTTTACATATGTACATTATGGAAGAATCACACTTACCAACAGGACTAGAGAAAATAAAGCACAGAGGGTATGAAACTCTTCCATCATCATGTTGATATTTATAACTATATACAATGAAGGTTTTTCTTAAGTTAAGGAAATAGGAAAAAAACACACACACTATTTTAGTATGAGTAAGAATCTTTTTAAAAAGAACACTAGGTTAGAAGAACTGTGTTCTTTTCAATCAATTTAAACCAGGCCCCCAACTACATCCTTTTACATTCTTCCATCTTATAAAAGAGTAACTTAAGAATGGAATATTATTAAAAACTACAATAAAAATATACAATAATATAGTTTTTAAAAGTATAGAATGAGTGAAATATACATATATGTATGGGTATGTGTGTGCGCGTGCGCATGCATGCAAAATTTTGTTTCCTAAAGGGAAAAATAACTTCAAAAAGCAAAACCAAAAAGGATATCGAGGTTGTCTTTCAGGTAACTCATCTTTAAGTTCATCAGGTGAAATACCCTGGCAAGTCAACAAAAAAGCAATGTTTAAGAAGGATCTTGGAGATAAGTAATTAGTAGGATAAATGCAACAGTATTACAGTATAATTATAGACTTACAACCTTTATCAGTAAAGCAGAATTTGACTAGATTAGTAAAGAATTCTATTCTAACCTCTTCCATTCTATCTAGTCAACTATCTATTCTAACCTTAACTATGTTGACTAAATGATAGGCTGATAGAAATATAAACTTTGTTAGATCTTCAACTTTAAAAACCCCATAGTCGGATGAAAAGAATGAACATTCTTCTCCAGATAAGTTTCATTTATTTCTTCTGGAATAAAAAAAAAATTAATACATTTTCACATCACCAAGTTTTGTTTTTTGGTTAAGTGGCTTGCTAGGTAATTATTAAGTGTCTGAGGCTGGATTTGAAGTCAGGTACTCCTGACTCCAGGGCCAGTGCTCTATCCACTCACTACACCACCTAGCTGCCCTGATTTTTTTTTAAAGTCAAATTAGAATGAAGTTTTAATTCATCAGCTAAACTAAGATCAAAAAAGGATAATGAAGTCAGGAGGCAGGAAGACTCAATTTAGTTTAATCTGGCATTTGACAAATTCTAGTTTAGTAACCTATCACTTAATCTGACTACTAAAAAACCCTAAATTGCTGAGTAGACTGATGACTTGAATTGGTAGAGAGTTTCCTATACCAACAAAATCCCAGGCACTATTCCTCTCTGTAACTTATAGAAAGCCAAATCATACTGGTTGAGCAGCAGCTCAGCAAAAGATAAAAGGGCTTGTCACATCTCACATATGAAAAAAGGAACTCTTTCTCAATTGTGTTTATTAAATGGGATCTCATTTCTTTTAATTTTTTATTTATTTTTTGGGGGGGATTTCCTTTCTTAACTTGGCAAAGCAATGTAATTATTACAATTTTTTTTTCCATGTAGTGACCACACATTTGAAAGAATTAAATTTTATATGAGGAAATTGTTTGTCTTTTTCTCCAAGAAGACCAGGGAGGTGATGCCACTGTAAGTGAATTTTTTTCTGCAAGGCAATGGGGTTAATGACTCGCCCAAGGTCAAACAGCTAGGTAATTATTGTATTTCTGAGGCATATTTGAACTCAGGTCCCCCTGACTCCAGGGCCAGTGCTCTATCCACTTCACTACCTAGCTAGCCCCGTAAGTCAATTTATATAGCAGGATGACATGGCCCGAAACCTTGACCTTTTTTCTTTTTTTTGGTTTTTGCAAGGCAATGGGGTTAAGTGACCCACATAACTGAGGCCAAATTTGAACTTAGGTCCCCCTAACTCTAGGGCCTGTGCTCTATCCACTAAGCTACCTAGTTGCCCTTGACCATCTTTAACAGGTCTCACTTTGCCTGAGGCAACAATCATTTGGTGATTAAGCTTAGGTAAGAAAGAAATGAGACAAAGAATGGTCTCTTTTCCCTAGGGCCCCCCCCCCCCAATCAATCTAGTAAGTAAAGATCCTCAGGATTTCTGGTCAAACAGAAATAAATGCTATTTATATTCACTCTAAGCCTATCAGGAATATGGGAAATTATATATAGCAAAGATGTCATTTTTCATATAACATAATTGAACTATATTAAAAGATTATCTTTAGTTGATTTGACCAACCTCATGCTCTTCATCCAGGACTACCAGCCGTTTATCCTTGTCGATCTTCACTATAATAAAAATATAACATACAGATATATGAATTTGCATACATCTAATGTGAATAAAATTTTCCCATCCCTTGAACTTAATTTTTTTTTTAGTATCTACAATGGAAACACAAAAGTCAAACTAACTGATGACTTATTAGCCTAATACAGGTTCTTTGGGATAGTTATATTTTTATATAGACAATCCTTGAAAATAAGATTCTCACAGATTATCAAATTTGTTGATAGTACCTGTAATGGTTTATTTTATGAACCAGCAGTACTTAATCTACTTATTTAGAATATTGCTATTTTAGTTACCTCAATATATTTTACAAAAAAGTCTTTTAAAGTCCAAATATTTAAATTTTCTTTTCTAATCCTGGAAAGATTTAGAAAAAAGCCAAATTTTGCACCAGTCAGAATGAGCTACATCCAGCATGGAATGAATGAACCGTAGACGAAGGTTGATCAATAAAGAAAGAAAACTGTACAATATGGAAAATAAGAATGGCTTACTTGGTCTTTCTGAGTCAGGGTAGTAATGCCACTTCTTTATTTTATTTGAAGTGAAATTCCCCAAGCATCAGATAACTACATTCAAGTATGGTGATCAACATACATTCCAAACTCAAATATATATGAATTGTAAAATACCTAGTTCACCTTCTTTGGTGCAAGCAAGTACTAAGGTTTTTAATAAATGCAGGGGAAAAACCTAACTTTATTTTATTTGAAGTAAATTTCCCTTATAAATTGCTTACTGATATAGCAAACTTTCAAATAGAAATCAAAAAGATTTAGAACAGCCTCTCTTCTAAGGTAAAAGCTGAATTTATTATATCAATAAAATGTGCAGTTTCATTTTTCACAAATGTGCTTAGACTGGTTTAGACTTTTAATCTGTAGCTTAAGTATAGCTGCAAAGTTATTACTATTAGTTTGCCACAAGCATTTTAGTAGAGAAGCAGACTACAGAATTTATTGCATTCCCTTCCCCTCTTGACTTCACCTTTTACCATGATTACCAAATAATACAATTTCAGACTCTCATTCAGCAGAAGAGTCTTTAAAGTCAAATTCATTTTTTTCTTTTAGGGTTTTTTGCAAGGCAAATGGGGTTAAGTGGCTTGCCCAAGGCCATACAGCTAGGTAATTATTAAGTGTCTGAAGCCACATTTGAACTCAGGTACTCCTGACTCCAGGGCCAGTGCTCTATCCACTGTGCCACATAGCTGCTCCTCAAATTCATTTAAAAATTTTTATTATCATCATCATTATTATTTTTTTAGGTTTTTTGCAAGGCAATGGGATTAAGTGGCTTACCCAAGGCCACACAGCTAGGTAATTATTAAGTGTCTGAGGCTGGATTTGAACTCAGGTACTCCTGACTCCAGGGCGGATGGTCTATCCATTGAGTCACCTAGCCATCCCTCAAATTCATTTTTGATGAGAAATGGGGAAGGCAAGATCCACACTATTCTCACCTTTTGGATATTTAGGAAAAAGTGGCATTTGCTGATAAATAGTAGCTTACTTTTGAAAAAAAAAAGTGGACATGCTGAATACTTAACAAACTTTTTAATATTGCTATATCTAGAGTAAAACATCTCCTTTATCCTCAGATAAAAACAAAACATTTAAAAGTATTTGAGATACACATGATTTTTTTTATATTATTACATTGAAGCTTCAAATAGAAGGGAAGCCAAAAACCACTTGCAAGGAACACGAACTAGTATTTACTAGGAGTTGATACATTTGTGGAGAATCGTTCTTTTCCTGTTTTCTGACTTTTAGTTGTTGCTTTGGTGTAAAAAGTAAAATGAAAAGAAAAATCTGGGAAGTAAAATTACTTTAGAAAAATTTATTACATGACTTGTGGCTTTTAGTGAAGGAGTAAACAAGTATAAGACTAAAATTTTGCTGACAATAGTTGAGCTTACTTATAATAGCAGCATTGTTAGTTTCTTTGCGAAAACGAAACTTTCTCAGTTTCTCCACTAGATCTTCAGCAACATCACAAACCACCAGAGATTCACTCTGGGAAAAAAAAAACACACATATAAATGAAATAGTTTCAGTATGTAATTTAAAAAACCATACATGTAAATAAGCAATCTATACACAGCTAGACATTAGCAGTAAATGAATAGAAATGCCAAATATATAAAAGTGAAATAACTGAAGAGTAATTTTTACCTTTTATTAATTTTAACTATCTTATTTGTCCACTTAAACTTTTTTTCTATCTGATATGGTAGACTTCATGGAGATGGATTGGATTACTTAATCCTTCTTGCCCTGATCAAGGCAGATGACATATATTGAATAATTTCCACAGGGAGGAAAAATCCTGAAAACATTAAGTCTTTAGAAAGTTTCCATTCAGCAAAAGGGGAAAGGTCAAGGATCTAAGTGAGGCAATCTAAGTAATCTAAGTAAGGCAATATTTGGGAGAAAAAAGTACATATACAAAAGCATAGAATACATAGACACAAAAAAATGATTTCTAGCTATAAAGTGTTCAGATTTGGATCCACAATTAAAGTATTTGAAGAATTCCAAAAGGGTCTTTGAAAAGAATAACCCTTTATTGAAGAGTTGGAAAATAGAACTACATTAGAGAAGACTAAAGAGAGTCAACATAGCCTATAGAGGAGGAAAATTTGGAGATACTACAAATCCACAGATTTAAGAGTGAATCTTGGAAGAAAGTTTAATAACCTCTCTTGTTTTGCAGAGGAAGAAACTAAAACCTAGAGAGATTAAATGATTTGTCCAAAGTCACCCAAAGATCAGAGCCAGTATTAGAATCCAGGTCCCTTAGGACAGGATACTTCTTACATATTATGAAAATTAAAGAACTATTCTATGTAATGAAAAAAAGAAGAGGATTAAAATTTCAATTGAAGGGATTTAAATAGCAATCATAAAGAAAATACTTCCTAACTATAACTACAGCAAGAATAATTATCAAGGAAGATCATGGAATTTTCTTTTCCAGAGATTTCTGAGGAAGTAGTCAATAGCTATCATTCTGGAGTAGCTGAAAAACAGATCTCCAGTTTATGACAGAACCAGTAAAGGAAAATATTTTAAAATTATTAGGAAAACTAAAAAGGTTAATTTATTCTAGATTTAGGGGACATATTTATTGCCTTTTGTTTCTTCTCAAGATGTATCACTGAAGTGTGAAAAATAACTGAATCCCAAAGGCTGACTTAGTTTCACCATGCTAGAAAGGTTCCAATTCTTATCTTAGTAACAGACTAGATAATTATCAATGAACTAATTACCAGTAGATAGACCAGTCACTAGATGTTAAATTCCATGGTCATTGCAAAGAAAAATACAAATGGCTCAGTCCTAAATGGCAATTATAATAGCACTTCTTTAGCACCTAAAGTTTGCAAAGCACTTTACAAATATTCTTCTCTTCACAACAATATGAAGTGATATCATTATCTACACTTAACAGATGAAGTAACTGAAGCAGACAAATTATGTGACCTTCCTAAGGCCCCACAGTTAGTATGCATCTTTAGGTTGGATTTAAATTTAGGCCTTCCTGCCTATTCACCTCCTTCTGGAGATTAGACTATCTGTAAACACTAATTTAACTGCTGGTACTATAAATGTGAAATCCTTGTCTAGGGACCAATTAGTTGACTTACTGGAGGAAATGAATCATAAGAATATTGCCGTTCACACTCTAAGTGAAACTGGAAGACAAAAGTAGCAGTTAAATGAAAAGTTAAATCAGGTTGTTCAGGAAGACACATAATGGAGTAGATAGAGGTGGTTTTATTTTGCATCCAAAAGAAAACAAGAAAAATTATTTCAAAGAGCACCTGAACATCTATTATGTTACATTTGTAAAAAGACTCCCCAAAATAACTCATTTGTGTGCCAAATTCTAATGAAGATGATAAAGGAAGTAGAGTCTAAAAGGAACTCATTAAGAGTTTCCAAATTAAATTGAAATATACCTTAATACTTAATAATTTCAATGCAAAGGAAGTCATGAAGAAAAAACATCAAAGAAAGCAAACAAAAAATGGAAAATGTGATTCACAATTAAGAAATGTAAACAGATGTGCATATTATGACTACTCAAAGGAGATTCAGTACATAACATTAAATAATAGCAAAAAAATGAAATTAACTAAATGACAGAAAACAGTTACAAATGTGGGAATCATTTTTGAATCATTTATGTATAGCCTGACCATCCACTTATTAGAATGAAGATTAAAATCGATACAATTAGAAGACACTGCACCAACCTGCCATATTTAAAGTCACTGATGGTGAAAAATGGGAAATGAATAGAAGACAGACATCGACACAGACTATTATCATTTCCAGGAAATAATAGACCAATTAGTATAGTGGGCCCAAGAAAATCTAAGGATGACCTCTACAAGAAAATACTGAACTCTTTATCAAGGGGAAATATACTGTAGTACCGTTTTAGACCAAAAACTGTTAAAAAAAATCCTTCATAGAAGGAGAGTGAAACATTACATACAATATTATTGCATAAAACTGGCAGTAACAAGAGAAAACAAAATTTCAGAAAATTTGGTGAGATATCCCATTAAGATTAGTCATCTTGGGGCAGTAACTAGAGTACTGGTCCTGGAGTCAGAAGGACCTGAGTTCAAACTAGATCTCAGACACTTAATACTTCTGTAGTTATGTGTGTGACCTTGGACAGGTCACTTAACTGCATTGCCTTACCAAAAAGAAAAAAGACTAGTCATCTTGAGAAATTAAGAATTAATGCCCCCCCCATGGAAAAATTTCTATAATAAAACTTCTTCCTCTATCTTTGACATGGAAAGCTCTACAGCCATCATATTTGTACTGTCATAGTTTCTACTGTGGAAGTAGAAATAGTGCTAAGAAAAGCTAACAGAGTAAGAGCATCTGGACTAGATCAAATATAAAATAGGAGATTTGTGCAGGTTGTTTTTGAGAGCACTGAGGGGTCAGTTGTTGATCTGAATGATAAGATGATAACAACACTTAGAGAAAATTATAGACAATTATTACTTTAAAAAGCAAAAACAAAACCAATTAAGAAAATGTCAGTAGCAATCAACTCGTGCCTATCATTCCAACTTTAGAAATATCTTTAGGAGAATAACAACTATCTACTCAGGGTGTCTTTGAGGAAGGTATAAAAAAAAACTGTTCCTTCACAAAAAAATTCTACAAAAGACCTAATCTTTAGTTATGTAAGTTACTGAAAGATGCAGAGAACATACAACTACAGAGAACTTATTTTTTGCTGACTACAATGATCTGACTTGATAGAGCAAAATATCTTAAAAACAATAAAAGCTCTCTTCCAATAAGGGGACTCCTGTGCTTGTGTTGAGTCGTTCAAAGAAGCAAGAGGTAACTTATAAAAGGTATTCTCATCAAAAATGGTTTTATGGCAGATATTCTGAGTAGAGATCAAATGAGAAATTACCTGCAGAATTTTAAGATAAAAAGACACCCAGAGGCCACACAACTGAACATATACTTTGATTTTGATCTTTTTTTTTTTCTGGCCAGAAAAATTTTTGAACCCTCCCACATATTATTTATAAACATGTACCATTCTAATAAATTACATGCATTAGAAAATAGAATTTTGCATAGAAAATAGAAATTTAAAATAATTTTATTTCTAATTGGCACAAAAATCTTTTGTCTTCATTAAAATTTTATTACTATAGTGGTTTATAAGATCATTGTAACTGAATATGCTTCATTATTTTTTAAAACCCTGGCTTAATACTTGGTGACACAGAGATCTAGTCTGACTGTAAGTTCAGTTTATTTCATAACTTTTAATCATTGTTGAAGGTGAAAAAGATAGCTCAAGTAGCTTCACAATGAAGAGATGCATTATTATCTATGCTGATTAAACAATTTTCCAAATGATTTTTTTGTTAATTTCATTATTTAGGTAGTCAACTTGCCAAATCCAATGTGGCTGACAAAGAGTTAATACTAGGAGTACCCATTCTCTTGATTACTTATTTGCATTATTAGTATTATCTTTAACCTGAGGTTTCTTTGCAAGAATCTTTTTTTTTCAAGGCAATGGGGTTAAGTGACTTGCCCAAAGTCACACAGCTAGGTAATTAATAAATGTCTGAGGCTGGATTTGAACTCAGGCCCTCCTGACTCCAGGGCCAGTGCTCCATCCACTGTGCCACCCACCTACCCCAGGAATCTTTTTTTAAAATCCCATGTTTATTATGGGTTAATTAAAACTATATAACATTATTGCACACATAAATACTGATAGCAAAAAAGCAAAGGCACCACTCTGAACCCTTTCATATGTAATGACCATTTTACCCTCAGTTTTTTCCTGAGCAAAGGTTTTCTTTTTTAATACCAGCAAATTATTAAAGACATCATCAAATAGATAAATGACCAGAAAATAAAGTGAGCCAGTAATGTGAAAAGACTACCAGATGGGTTGTATAATTATTTTTCAGACAACCTACATACAGTCAGGAAATCCAGAAGGCAATCTGGAATGTTGATTGAATCCTCTGGAAGATTTATGGTAGAACTTGGATAAAAGACACAATGTATATTTATGCTACTACAGAGAATAACCATATGGAAAAACCATTTATTTGTTTAAGTATTAAAGAATTATCCCTAGACATCATGTCTTTATTTCAAATCCAAAATTATAAATCTCTCAATTTTCAAAACTGTTCTTAATATTTACTCTCTATAAATATTTACTGCTCTAAAATTGAATTGATGGAAGAATTAAAATGTTTTGAAACATACAAATATTAATTAAAGAAAAGAATTAAACATTCTGATCTTCAGAAGCTAACAAGTATTATGTCCATTATGTGTGATCATAAAAGAAACCTAAAGGAATTCAATCATTAACATAATTAGCCAGATCAATTTAAATTTAGAACAGAAAGGGGCCTCAAAGGTCATGTAATCCAACTCCCTCATTTTATAGAAGAAACTAAAGCTCAGGATGGTTAAGTGCTTTGCAACAGGTCACACAAGTAGATTAAGTGTACTTTGAATGTAAGTCTTTAATTTATTTGCCAAAATATCTAACCCCTTGCCCCCCCCTTTTAAATTATTTGTAGGTAACCATCCGTTAAAAAAATTAAAATTTTAGGTAGGATTTGTGACAGAATCATTCTACCAGGATCACTGCTTGCCTGGCCACATAGAGAGGCCTTTTCTATGAAAGGTGACAAGACTGTCAATTAAGGCCTGGGGGTCTAAGACTCAAATTCTGCTTTCAATGACTGTTTTCTAACCATATAAAGGCTTGGTGAATGTTCCCAAACTGCATGTTTCTGTAAGGGGAGGAGAAGGGGGGAAGGTTGTGTCTACCCAAGCTAAGTTCTAATTTAGAGTATCCTTGTCGAATACCCTTCCTGTATTATAGCTTAAGTAAACCTCATTTTATTCACTGCTAAATGACCTAAGAGTGCTTCATGTCATTGCAACATCAAACTTAAACTAATAGGGTTCTGGCCTATTTCAGGGCTACCCCTAACAGAACTGTTACCACTTCCTCTTCTGGTTATCATATACCCAAAACACATTTATTCAGTTATACAAATAAATGTAAAATGTACCTCCCATCAAGTGCTATCACTACTGAAGGTTCCAAATGAATAGCAATAATATAAAAAAATTGAGCATAGGAAAGCATATTAGAAAAAGATATATTAAAAAAGGTAGGAGGTAATAATTTTGGAAAACCTAAAATACTATTAAGAAATGGGCTAGAGCAAATAATATAGAATTTAGTTATTTTAAAATTATATTCAAATATCTACCTAACAGCAATACAAGGCAGAGCTAAATACTTTCTGGGAATTAGTAAATTAGTACTTCCAACCTTGTCAGTATTGCAGCTTAATTTTAGTTTTTTTTTTTGGTCAACTTGTTATCTTGTTGGTAAAAGGGAATTTTTGGTGAGGAAAGTTCCCCTATCAATGGAAACTCAATTTCCCTGCAACTTATGGTCTTACCAAGTTAAAAGTTCAATGACTTGCCTAGGGTCACACAAGCAACATGTGTTGTATATGTCAGAAGCTTGAAATCAGGTCTTTTTGTAGATACCCCTGTCATACTACATTCACTCCCTACTCATCAAATGCCCTGTAACCAAGAGAAACTTTAAATGGAATGTTTTAACCCTTTCATCTTTGGAATTGACCTTGGTGCTATGCTCGTTAAGTATTCTTTCTAGCCTACTATCTTAGGAAGGGCTGAGCCCTATTTCATTTATTGCTGTACTCCAAGGCCATCTACTCACCACATGCCTCACTAGATGTCCTCCTTATCCTATCTCTATTTTTTCAGGTCTGCAATAATTATCAGATCAATTTTCCCATGATTTCTGTCAGGGATATGTCAAGCTGTTACCCTATGGTCCCTCTCACCTTCCCAGTAACTTTCAGGACCTAAACGCCCATTCCTTTCCATAATGCATTCTTCAGTTCATGTTGTCTGCATCTATTAGACTGTAAACTTATGAGCAGAGGAAATCTTTGGTTCTGTATTTGTATCATCAGTGTTTAGCATATACCAAGTATTTAATAAATGATTTTTCATTCACATTTTGCCTCTCAATCATACAGATCTTTCTATGATTACAAAAAAGCATGTTTTCTTTTTAAAGTGCTTCTCAATGTTGTTATTGTTGTTTTTTAAATTTATTTATAGCAAGTTATTATTCCCCATGCTTATGAACGGGTTTTAATGATTTTAAGATGGGATTTTAAAAAAGGGACCTACCTCTGAGAATTGTTTGAGTATCAAATGAGATATCTGTGAAGCACTTTAGCACAGTTCTTGGAACACAGTTATTTATTATTATTATTATTATTATTATTATTATTATTATTATTATTATTATTATTATTACAACCCCCTCTTGTATCCCTTGTCAGTGGCAGATCTAGGCCATATTATCCACCCTAATCCCCATCTTCACTTTCAATTAAACAAAAATTTAAATATCATAACTTTTGGCATTTAAGGTTGTTATTCTAACAATAACTCAATATATTTATAAAGTGATACACTATATCAGCCACCATCACTAATGAATCAATACTTCTCATTCAATGGGTATTATATTACATTTAAGAGGCTAGACAACTCCACTCTGCTTCTGTGATGAAAACTGAGACATTATTTGTTACTTTCTGAAACTTATATAATGACTCATTCTTTACTTCTCCCCAACTTTATTTCCTTTTCTTTCAGAGATTGTGAAGTTTGAAAGCTAGAGATTATGTCATTATTTCTTCTTCCCTGAGATATGGAGACTATTATTACAGTTTTTATTAATAAACACACTGGAGAGCTGTCCAATTAAGATTAAAATAATTTTAGAGACTATAATCTTTCAAAACTAGATTGAAGGGGCGGCTAGGTGGCATAGTGGATAAAGCACCGGCCTTGGAGTCAGGAGTACCTGGGTTCAAATCCCATCTCAGACGCTTAATAATTACCTAGCTGTGTGGCCTTGGGCAAGCCACTTAACTCCGTTTGCCTTAAACCTAAATAAAACAAAACCAAAAAAAACTAGATTGAACACAATAGGTGCTCAAGGAAAACCAAGAATAATGTTTTAATTTTTCTTCCCCATAGTTAAAAAGAATGTGACTTAATTTGTATATCTTCCTTTCTGGGATGGACCTGTAGTTTCACTGAACCAAACTGTTTTTATGAATAAAATAAAAATATTTAAATATCTAATGTAGGGGCAGCTAGGTGGCACAGTGGATTGAGCACTAGCACTGGAATCAGGAGGAACTGAGTTCAAAGCTGACCTCAAGATACTGGTGTTAGGGGCAGCTAGGTGGCGTAGTGGATAAAGCACCGGCCTTGGAGTCAGGAGTACCTGGGTTCAAATCCGGTCTCATACACTTAATAATTACCTAGCTGTGTGGCCTTGGGCAAGCCACTTAACCCCATTTGCCTTGCAAAAACCTAAAAAAAAAATACTTGTGTAACCTTGGGCAAGTCACTTAACCCCACTGCCTTGCCAAAAAAAAAATCTAGTGTGCAGATATGGAGGGAGGTGTGATTTGACAAAAGCATTGACTCCAGATTTAGTGAAACCTGATTAGTAATTCCACTTCTGTCCTTTACTGCCTTGTGCTTTTGTTGTTCAGTTCTGGGTGTTCCTGACCCTATTTGGGGTTTTCTTGGCAAAAAATGTCAAATATTTCTCTAGTTCATTTGATGACAGTGGCAAGCAGGGTTAAATGATTTGCCCAGGGTTTACTCAGTACTTCTGAGGCCAAATTTGAACTCATGTCTTTGGTTCCAGACCCAGCACTCCATCCACTGACTCTCTTAGTTGCCTTTACTCTCTGTAACTTCAAGTGATTCACTTAAAATCCCTAGGTTTTATGAAGGGGATTGGAGTAGCTATCCTCTAAGATTCCTTTCAGTTCTAAATCTTAAGATTTCTGAGGTAAAATAGATAACCTGAATCTCAACTGCCCATCTTATGCATTTATCTGGTGCTCAAAAGTGAGTTCAAATCCAACCTCAGATACTATGCAATTCACAACATCTTGCCTTAGTTTTCATAATCTGCAAAAATGGGACTAAATATGGCTATTGTTAAGAAAATATTGGTAAAGTGCTTTAATTCTATAGAAATGCTAGCTACAATTATCCTTTTCAAAATTTCTAAATTGACTTCTACACTGGAAAGAAAATCTAAGAGCTAAAATGAGTCAAATGAAGTTAATGCAATTTCCCGCATAATCTGAGTTAAAATAATCAGATAATTGAGACGAGAGTTATCGAGAAATTACTTCAATTCTGTAACTTTTTTTTTTTCCGGAAGAGAAAGACAAGACTTAAAGAACACGAGACCCAAGTCACCGGAGTCCACCAATTAACTTCTGCCGGTATTTCGGGCATCTCAAAGCTTTAGGCTTCTGGATTCAGAAAGTGAAAGAAAGGGCGGTTGAGAACCCCAAAGAGGGACGGGGGAGGCCCCGGGACGAACCCTAAGACCAGAGGGCCGACTGCTCCCCGGGCCCGCCCCAGCTCCAGGCTCCCCTGCCCACCTCTGCCCACCTCTGCCCACCTCTGCCCCACCAAGGCGCCTAGCAGCCCGCAGCAGGTTGGGGACCCGGGACCGGGCGGGTCTCGCCAGAGGCCACGTTTCCCAGCAGCCGGGGAGCCAAGGCCTCGAGGCCCGCCCTTTGGCAGGGGGAGGCTGTGCCGGCCGTTAAGGACCAGGGCCCCCTGGAACGGAGCCAAGGCCTGTCCAGGCGGAGGAGGGCCCCGCCGCGCCTTCGGGGCAGCTCTGTCCTTCCCGATCGGACCCTGCCCAGGCCCAGCCCGGCCAAGCCAGCCCTCCGCCCCCACCCCCGCCTCCGGACGGCAACTCACCATTTTCCTTCCGGCAGGCCACCACCCCGGCGCAGGCTTCCCTAGGGTCCTTTCAAGAATGGAATCACTGCCGCCTTCCTTCCGGCAACCGGCGAGCCAGGCCCGATGCCCCCATCCAATCAGTGAGCGGGACATGGGAGGAGCCCGCGATGGAACGCGCGACGGCGTGCGGTGCGGCTCAGACTTAGCGGATGCGCGATTTCCACTTGTATTTACTGGTTGGTGTTTGTTCTCTACAGTCACTATCTCCATTTTTTTGATCCTGAGCATGCTCAATAGGAAATTTTGAGACCCATCCCCTCATGTTTTTATTTATTTATAAACCATAAAGATAAATGAATTTTTATGCACCAATATAGTATTTTATTTTAAAAGGTTTTACGTGATTACTTTTAAAAAACTAATTTTAAAACTGAAAATCTATTGGGTTAATATCATTCTGTTAATAATACAAAAATGATATAAAAGCCAAACTTGAAATTTGTGAAAACCAAAATTAGCAGCTACTACATTTACACAACCATAAAAAGAAATGACCAGTATAAAAGAATACAGTTTATATATTTTTTCATTTAAGAGCAAGTTCTTGCACCTTAAGAAATGATGAAAGAGATGGTTTCAGACAGAATAATATAACTTATAGAATTGATGCAAAGTGAGGAGAACTTGAACAATGAACACAATAATTACAACATTGTAAAGAGAAGCAATTTTGAAAGATTTAAGAACCTGATCAATGCATTGACCACTTACTATTCCAGAGCCTTGTAGAGAGGGGAGACTTATGAAAAAGACTGAGATATACATTAAAATATTTTTGGAGATGGTCAAAGTGTAGATATATTGTTTTACCATTCTTATATGGAATAAGGGGTTTTGGAAAAGAGACTAGGACTACCAACAGCTGTGCCAAAAACAAACAGGAAAAGCAAAAGAGGGTCATGGTAGCAGTTTTTAAAAATACATAGGAGGGAGTTCTAAAAGAGACAAATAGGTTAGCTTTGAAACTAAGAGTTTAACTCATTATATTCAAGCTACATGTAACCTACCCCCTCTTAGTGCCTTCCCTTTGTTAATTTTTTCTAATTTATCTTGTAGTAAAATTTAAGGCAAAAAGTCACTGCCACAAAGAATAAAAAAAACTAAAATGATGGGGACTAGCATAGTGGGGAGTGTTTAGATTTAAAGAAATAGGGCTATAATTGTGGCTCTGCTATTTACCATGTATAGTGACCAGCCAAGCTGGTCAACCTCTCTGTGTCTCAGTTTCTTCAAATGTAAAATGACGGAGTTAGACTAGATCTCATTTAAAGCCCCTTCTAGTTCTAAATGCTGATGATCCTATAACATATAAACCCTTAGAAGGCCTGGTGCAAATAGGAGAAGAGTAAGAATAATATAATAGCACTATTCTGAAGTGGTCCCTTTCAGTTCATACAGCCCTTAAAAATTCAGAGCAAGGATACTTGGAGCACTGACACTGTTATATCTCCAGGGAGACATCTTAAGATGGTGATCTTGCCTTAATAACTGTTCAGTCCCCTTCTGGACTCCCCTAATCTTTCCCTAGGTGAGCTTTGGAGGGGTGGGAGACAAGGAAGGCAAGTTTCTCCTTCTACACCAAGGTCTCCTTTTATTGAACCAAATACCAGTGCTTAAATATCCTTCCCTGTCCCTTAATCCACTCCTCCTCTCATGGCACTTAGTAAAATAAGACTCTGGTGTTGATAGTTTACAGTGCTCCCACACAACAGTCCCTAACAAATAACAATAGTCATTTCTATAGTACTTTAAGATTTGAAAAATACTTAAGATACTTATTTGAACTTCACAACAATCCTACAGGGTGGGTGCTATAGGTATTTGGGGGGAATTGACCCTTTGTTCACCAGTAAAGGTCAGTAAAGTGACTTGCCCAGGGTCACACAGCTAGTATAAGGAACAGAACTTGAAAAGCAGGTCCTGATTGTGAGGTCAGGTCTCTCTTCACTATACTATGACCACCCTCTATTTTTCAGGTTCAGTCTCAAGGGGACAAATAATAGGCTCACTGGGATTCTTATATATGTGACCCTTGTTTCCCCTATGAGTTTGACACCACTAGGAGTTGAGTTTAGGAAGACCCTACTGAAAAATCCTGCCTTTCAATTTTTCAAAAACTTTATTTATTTTTTAATTTTAAAATTTTCCCCTAATCTCAACCCCACTGCACCCCTCACAGAAGGCTGTTTGATAGTATTTATATTGTTTCCATGCTATACATTGATCCAAATTGAATGTGTTGAGAGAGAAATCATATCCTTAAGGAAAAAATAAAGTATATGAAATAGCAAAATTATATAATGAGATAACTTTTTTAAAATTAGAGGTAATAATCTTTGATCTTTGTTCAAACTCCACAATTCTTTCTCTGGATACAGATGGTATTCTCCATTGCAGATATCCTGAAATTGTGCCTGATTGTTACATTGGTGAAATGAGCAAGTCCATTAAGATTGATCACCAACCCCATTTTGCTGTTAGGGTACAGTGTTGTTCTAGTTCTCCACATCTCTCAGCATCAGTTCATACAAGTCTTTCCAGGCTTCCCTGAATTCCCATTCCTCCTGGTTTCTAATAGAACAATAGTGTTCCATAACATACATATACCACAATTTGTTCAGCTATTCTCCAATTGATGAACATTCACTTGATTTCCAATTCTTTACTACCACAAACAGGGCCGTTACGAATTGTACAAGTGATGTTTTTACCCTTTTTCATGATCTCTTCAGGATATAGACCAAGTAGTGATTTTGTTGCATCAAAGGGTATTCCTGCCTTTCACTTAATAGCACTATGACTCTGGGGAAGTCACATGACCTCTTTTGTTTCATCTCTTCATCTATGAAGTATCAGGGTTGGACTTGATACCTTGCTAGGTTCCTTCCCTCTTTAAATCTTTGAGCCTGTGACCTTAATATGTGGGAAAGTGCAGCTATGAAACTCAGTCTTACAATTGAGGGAATACTTAAACCCAGTTGGATAAAAGAATGACATTCTCTTTCCTTTTCTGGAGATGAATGCATTTTGTAAAAAATAGAGGTAATCTGACATATGCTAGAAAGACCTGAGGCCAAGCCCTACCTTCAGTGCTACTGAACTGACTGGGTGACCCCGGGAAAGACACTAACTTCTCAGTGCTCTAGGCTGCTGTGAAATCTGTAAATTATAAAAAAGAGGAACCGCATTGGTAGAGGGAGTTTCCTCACCAGCGATATTCCTATATCAATGAAATCACAAGCCCAGTCCCTGTACCTATTGTATTAAGAGTTATGAACATTATGCAACTTTTAAAAAATAGAAATTTAAAGAGATTAGCTAAGGATTAAATATTTCATTTTGGGGTCAATAGGAAGTCACTGAAGTTTATTGAGGGGGGAAAAATATAGTCAAGCAAAGTATGATAAGGACCTGAATTAAGATGAGAACTAACTCTGTGAGTAGAGGGAAGGAGTCTGAATCAAGGGGTGTTATAAAGACAGCAGTGTTGGAATACATCTGGTGAAGAAGAGTGGAGAGTCAAAGATGACTTTTGAGTTTACAAATCTGGGATTCTGCAAAGATCACCAGTGATTCCTTTTACTGAAATAGTGAATTGTCATTAGGATATCTTATTTAAAATGTTCAAAAGGCAGCTGATGATGTGGTAATAAAACTCAGAGGGTTGGAAAATCTCTCACCCATATTGGTCTTATGTTGCCAAGATCACCATAGGCAGAACTCAAAATTCAATAAATCTAGAAGCTTCTTAAGGGTGAATTAATTAAATTTTTGACCCAAGAATGATGTTATAAATATCCAATTGACCCTTGGCAGAAAAAAGCTTCCTCACCCCCCCCGGATTAGATATACAGATCTATAAGTTATCTGTATAGAAATGATAGTTAGACAAATGAGAACTGGTTGGTAGTTCTTGTCCATTGTTATAAAAGAAGACCAAAATGACATCACAATGTTACAGACAAATTTCAGTATGTCCAACAGTGGTTCAGAATGTTCTGCTACAGGTTGGGCACAGATAGTCCATGTGAATACCTGGAATGTTTACTCTAAACTTATGTATCTCACATTTCTTTGAGCTACTTCAATTCTGCCTTGCTCATAGTACTCAGCACCCTCTTTGATGAAGGCACACCATGCTGGGTTGTCCTATGCCACTATCTCCCATGCTGCACAATTACTTCTAAAGTTCTTAAAAGAGGTGTTTCTGTATTGCTTATTCTGACCCTCTTGTAAGCACTTGCTCTGTGTGATTTATGCATAAAATAATCTTTTTTGGGGGTAGCTAAGTGGCTCACTGGATAGAGCACTGGCCCTGGAGTCAGGAGTACCTGAGTTCAAATCAAGCCTCAGACACTTAATAATTACCTAGCTGTGGGGGCCTTGGGCAAGCCACTTAACCCCATTGCCTTGCAAAAAAACTAAAATAAAATCTTTTTTTTGGCAAGAGTATAGTTGATTTTCTAAAAATGTTGTCAGCTGTAATAGTTGCATTCTCTGTAATAAAGTTTGAATGTATGGCAGTTTAACTTGAGAAAGGACTTCAGTAAATGGTATCTTTTCTTGCCAGGTGCTCTTTAGAATATAACTAAGGCAATTTATTTATTTATTTATGGGGGATTTTTTGCAAGGCAAATGGGGTTAAGTGGGGTGCTCTATCCACTGTGCCACCTAGCTGCCCCCTAAGGCAATTTAAATGGAAGCAATTCAGTTTCCAGGCATGCTACAATGAGATAAGCAAAAAGGCTCTGTAGACCTTCAGTTTGGTAGTCAGGCTAATAACTTTTCTTTCCCACATTTTCTTCCAGAGACTCTCAAATACTGAATGAATCTGGCAATGTTGAGTCAACCTCATTATTAATGTGTACCTCTCTGGAAAGTTCACTGCCAAGGTAAATGAATGTATCCACAATATTCAGAACTACCCCATTTGCTGTAATCAATAGTTCTACATATGGATGGTGTGGTACTGGCTGATAGAGCATCTGTATTTTCTTCATGTTAATTGTTAGGCCATAATTAGCAGAAGCAAACAGAAGATCATGCACCAACACTTTGGTCTTGACTTGTACCCTTTTCAAGTTCAAGAATTTGCCATTGGTGTCCTAGCTGACCTTGATGTCATATTTATCTTCAGAGAAAACACTTACATGACTGAAAACATCATGCTAAAAAGCATGGGAGCAAGGACACCACCTTATTTCACTCCATTTGTGACTGGAAAATCATAAGAGCATCATCCACTATTGAGAATCTGGGCATGCATGTCCATCATGAAATTGCTGGTGAGCTTCTCCTGGCAACCAAATTTTGACATAATTTTCCATAAGCCCTCATGACTGACGGTATCAAAGGCCTTGGTCAGATCTACAAATGTTGTATACAGACTTTTGTAATGCTCCTGGAATTTTTCTTGGAGTTGTTGTACAGCAAACACCATATTGATTGTACCTCAACTCTTTCTGAAGCCACACTGACTGTCAGGTGTCCAGCTTATTGAGAATCTTACTGGCAATGACTAAAATCACCCCTGTGTTTGGTTGATACAGGACAATCTATTCCTTTACTTTTGTAGTAAAATGGACAACGAAGGCATCCTTGAATTCCTGGAGGATAACGCCTTCATGCCATATAACCTGAAAAATCTCAGTCAGCTTTTGGATGAGCAATGGACACCCCCCCCCCCAATAAATCTCAATTGGAATACAATCAGCACCAGATGCTTTGCTACACAAAAAGAAGCCTAATGGCATTCAGAACCTCTTCTTCAGTTGGAACTTCAACTCGGGACTGATTGACTTCAAATTGAGGTAAATGGTCAGTGACTTCTGCAGTGATTGATGATAGTCTGATAAGAACACTATGGGAGTGTTCAGCCTATCTCTTTAGGATCGTGTGACTCCATCAGCACTAAGTTGTTGAGATGTACCATATGTCTTTGGCCCATAAACAGCCTTCAGTATGTTATAAAAGCACTTTGAATGATTATAGCTGCATAAAACTGAATTTCATTTGCTTTCTTACTGAACCAAGAGTCCTGCTTCATTTGCACTTTACTTTTGGTGGAATTAAATGCTGCCCTCTTAGAAATTCATGAACTATCCTGCTGGTAAACCTTGTGGAGTTCTCATTTTTCGTTCAGTAGTTTCTGTATTTCCCATCATTTTCATCAAACCAGTCTTGATGTTTGCAAATGTTCTGACCCAGAAGAGGAAATGCAGTGCTGTACATCAAATCTCTGAAAGCTGTCCACTTTTTCTACTCTGCTGTTGCCAACTGTGCTGACTCAACTTTTTCTCCAAGGTAGCAATTAACTGTTCCTGTTCAGAAAAGGACTCTAATCCCTTGATATTAATTCTTTTGGTAGTCACCTTGTCTTGGGGCTGTTGCTTCCATTGAATGTGAATATTTAGCTTGGGTGGTGGCAAAGAATTGGAAATTAAGTGAATGTCCTTCAATTAGGGAATGGCTTAACAAATTATGGTATATGTATGTCATGGAACATTATTGTTCTTTTAGAAACCAGGAAGGACGGGCATTCAGGGAAGCCTGGAAGGATTTGCATGAACTGATGCTGAGTGAGATGAGCAGAACCAGAAAGACATTGTACACCCTAACAGCAACATGGGGGTGATGAGCAACAGTGATGGACTTATTCATTCCATCAGTGCAACAATCAGGGACAATTTTGGGGTATCTGTGATGGAGAATACCATCTGTATACAGAGAAAGAATCGTGGAGTTTGAACAAAGACCAGAGACTATTACCTTTAATTTAGGAAAAAAACCTGTTATCTTTTTATGTAATTCTGCTATCTCTTATACTTTATTTTTCTTCCTTAAGGATATGATTTCTCTCTCATCACATTCAACTTAGATCATTGTATACCATGGAAACAATGTAAAGACTAACAGAATGCCTTCTTATCACTCTCACATCCTGTCTGTCTCTTCTCTGTATAATCTCATAGTCTTTAGATGCCAGTCTTTGCTGTGAGGGTGTAATCCAGAAAGTTTTACTGCATTTAGGTATACAGAACATAGTGTTTGTGATGAGGTCATGAAATGCACAAGTCTTCAGTAGTAGGTGACTGTTCTTATTGCTGTTTCCAACTACATTCCCTCCAAGAACTTTCTTCCATATCTGGTAGTCTGAGCCTACTCTAGCATTAAAGTCCCCCATGAATATAAACTCTTTAGGTTTTTTTAGGGGCTTTTTTAGGTTTTTTTTTTGGAAAGGCAAATGGGGTTAAGTGGCTTGCCCAAGGCCACACAGATAGGTACTTATTAAGTGTCTGAGACTGGATTTGAACCCAGGTACTCCTGAGTCCAGGGCTGGTGCTTTATCCACTGCGCCACCTAGCCGCCCCATAAACTTGTCCTCTTTTGATTCATTGATGATAAGGGTCTCCAGGTCTTCATAAAATTTTTCTTTGACTTCATGAGGGAGAACATAGGAACTGATGATGGTGGTGTGGTGTTTTCCTGTAAGTGGCAATCTCATTGTTATGAGGCTGTTGTTCACTCCTTTTGGTAGACATATAAACTTGTTGATTAGATTTAATTTGATTGCAAATCTACAACAGCTACACAGTGCTCCACTTTACTGTGGCCTCTCCAGAAGAATGTGTATCCAGCTCTGACTTCAATAAGCTGACCTTCATTTGCCAGCCTTGATTCACTCAGGGTTGTTATTTGATATGATACCTATTGAGTTCTCTTACAGTAAGAGCTGTTCATCTTTCAGGTCTATTGGATCTTGTGTTGTCTATGAATGTGCATACATTCCATGAACCAATGGTAAGAGGATTCTTCTTTGAAGAAGTTTTTGTACTTTTTTGGTGTTTTTTTTTAAGATTTAGAATTTAATTTGTTTTGAGTTTTACAATTTTCCCCCAATCTTACTTCCCTTCCTCCACCCCCCACAGAAGGCAATTTGCCAGTCTTTACATTCTTTCTATGGTATACATTGATCCAAATTGAATGTGATGAGCGAGAATTATATCCTTAAGGAAAAAATAAAGTATAAGAGATAGCAAGATCAGACAATATGATATCAGTTTTTTCCTAAATTAAATAGTTCTTGGTCTTTGTTCAAACTCCACAGTTCTTTCTCTGGATACAGATGGTATTCTCCATTGCAGACAGCCCCAAATTGTCCCTGATTGTTGAACTAATGGAATGAGCCAGTCCATCAAGGTTGATTATTGCACCTATGTTGCTGTTAGGGTGTGCAGTGTTTTTCTGGTTCTAGCAGTGTAATCCTTCAAAAACTGCTCAGACACCCAGAGGGGTGCTGAATCCCACTGCTGCTTCCAGTGAGAAGGTCCTAGGTCACCTGCATACAGGGTGTGGAGTGAAGATAATTTTTTTGCAAAGAATGACCAAAGATCTAAGGAGAGGTCTGTTAATTTGAGTAAGGATTTCTACTGCCTGTTTTTCTTTTTCTTTTTTCTTTTTTGCAAGTCAGTGGGTTAAGTGATTTACCCAAGGTCATACATCTGGTTAATTCTTAAATGTCTGAGGTCATATTTGAACTCAGGACCTATTGACTTAGGGACAGTGCTCTATCTACTGTGCTACCTAGATGCACCATGTTCTTTTTTTTTTAAATTATTTTTTTGCTACATTTTAAGTTTTGAACTGTCTCCCTCCCTTCCTTCCATATCCTGCACCAGAGAAAGCCACCATTTGACACATTTATAAATATGAGTAAAACTATACTATGCATATTTCTATCAATTCTTTCTCTAAAGGTAAGTAGCATTTTCCTTCATAGGTACTTTGTAATTGATTTGAGTATATATAATACTCAAAATAATTTAATTGTTCACCATTATTCTTCAAACAAAATTGCTGTTACTGTATGTAATGTTCTCTTTGTTCTACTAATTTTACTTTTCTTAATTTCATGGAAATCTGCCCATATTTATCCAAAGTCAACTAGTTCAACATTTCTTATATTACAGTAATTGTCTTGCCAACAGTGGGATATTCAAAGTTCCCCCAAACAAGAGGTCCAACATGATATTCACATCAGAGCATTCAGGAGTGGTAGCCAGACAATATATTGAATCCCCTGCCCAAAACTCCTGAACTCCCTTCCCCCTCACTGCCCCCCCACCCCAGCCCCATGGTACTTATAAAAATCAAACAGAGGGAGAAGTTATAGAGTATGTTAGTGCAGATTGGCTGATATATTTCGGTTTACTCTACTCAGCACTGGGCTCAGGTCCCAGACACCCAGGTGCCCTATCAGTGCTGTTTGGGCTGGAGTAAGGCAAGGTAATGGACAGAAAATATATTGGTTATGTTACAGTTGTGTTGTGGTCAGTGTACTTTCTTTTGGTTCATTTATTTTTTTAAATATCAATTGCTCTACTTTTATTTATTCATTTATTCATTCATTTATTTGTTTGTTTGTTTGTTTAGGTTTTTGCAAGGCAATGGGGTTAAGTGGCTTGCCCAAGGCCACACAGCTAGGTAATTATTAAGTGTCTGATGCCAGATTTGAACTCAGGTACTCCTGACTCCAGGGCTGGTGCTCAATCCACTGTGTCACCTAACCACCCCTCTTTTGGTTTATGTTAATCTTGGTTTATATTATTTATAGCTTTCATTGATAGGGATTCTATATTGTTATTATTATTATTATGGCTTTCAATGATGGAAATTTTTACTGGGAAACTCACATTATACATGGCTTTTACTGCTAGAGATTTTTGCTTGTAAATCTACATGACTTTTACACATTATGGCTTTCACCAATAGGGACCCCACAGTAGTATTTCATTACAATTATATACTACAATTTATTTAGCCATTGCCCAATTGATGGATATCCCTTCAACTTTTCACAGAGTTACTATTTTAGAACATATAGGCTCTTTTTCTTTTCTTTTCTTTTCTTTCTTTTGATCACCTTGGGAAGCAAATCTAATGGTGATGCTTCTGGATCAAAAGGTATACACAGTTTTATAACTCTTTGGGCATAATTCTGAATTGCTTTCCAAAATGGTTGGATCAGTTCACAGTTCCACCAAAAGTATATTATTCCAATTTTTCAACATCTCAAATATCTGTCACTTTCACTTTCTATCATTTTAGTCAATCTGATAGATAAGAGATGTTTTGGTTTACATTTCTCTAATCAGTAATGATTTAGAACATTTTTTTTTAGGTTTTTGCAAGGCAAATGGGATTAAGTGGCTTGCCCAAGGCCACACAGGATTTAGAACATTTTTTCATATGACTTTCTATAGTTTTGATTTCTTCATTGAAAAACTGCCTGTTCATTTGACCATTTAGCAATTAGGGAATGACACAGATTTTTATAAATTTGACAAATTTTATACATACATACACACACACACACACATACACATATATATATATATATAAAATGACACCTTTAATTGAGAAATTGTCTATAAATTTTCCCCCAATTTTCTGCTTTTCTTTCTGCTTTTCCTTGATACATTGGTTTTATTTGTTTAATATAATCAAAATTATCCACTTTACATTATCTCACAATGTTCTCTATCCCATTCATTCATAAATTTTTCTCTTATCCTTAAGTTTCTAAGCTTTGTTCTAAGCATTATATTTTCTTTCACTTTTTTTCCCTCCAGAACTCTTTTTTCACTTTTTTGTTTCTTGCTTTATTATTCTTGGAGTCCTTGTGGCAGACATTTTTTTTCTTTGAAGTTTTATTTGTAGTTGTAGAATTCTTCTCTTCTCAGCATTTATTGTTTTTTTTTCCATTCTTGATGTTGGTCTTTTATGCCAAGACCACACTCCTCCCTTCCCCAACACTTGGATGGATAGTCAGGCTTTCTTTGACCCTCACTTTCTTGAGTTCTTGCCACTGACTTCTACTTCTCCTGGTGTGTTTGCACTTAATGTTGTCAAGTATCAGACTTCTCTGCATCATCCAGGGTCAGAACTTTGCAGTCTTCAGGTCCCCTTGGAGTATCCCAGTTGTGCTCTTCTATTTCCCCTAAAATATCTGTGATCAGACTGGCTTTAAGTTTTCTTCTCCTCAACAGAGTGCTGCAGATTTCAGGAGCTCTTGTAGTATCCCTACACTTTAAGGTTTCAGATCTATTTACCATTGTTAGTTTTACTGTCAGGCACTAACTATCAAAGCCCTCAATGTTCTGGCTGATTTTTTGTGTAGTCTTGGGTTAGATGAATGTGCTTACTATTGTTTCTTTTTGTATTTAAAAAAATAATTTTTTGATCTGGCATCTTTGAAGATATATATAAGAAAAGTAGACTTTTAAAATAAGTTTTCTCATGTCTTTATGTGATGGAAACATTAATTTTAATGATTTATATTACATATTTATTGGTTTTTGCAAGGCAAACGGGGTTAAGTGGCTTGCCCAAGGCCACACAACTAGGTAATTATTAAATGTCTGAGACCAGATTTGAACACAGGTACTCCTGACTGCAGGGCTGGTGCTTTATCCACTACGCCACCTAGCCGCCCCTTATATTACACATTTAGAAAAGTTATTTGAAATCATACATTACTTTATAAAATATTTTCTTGTTTCTTCTACATAAACATACTTTTTTCTTTTTTTGCAAGCGAATGTTAATTTATTATTACTATTATTACAATAATTTTGTTATAAGAGTAAACATAAAACCCCCTCCTCCCCAAGAAGATGAGAAACCTCAAGAACAGTAGCTCTGTCTCTTGGGTGAGTTGCTTTCTTTTTCATAAGTCCACCAGAGAAGTTGCTTCAATATTTTTACCCACAATTGCTATTACTAGCTGTACCTCTACTCTATTCCTCCCCACTCTCATTTATGCTATTCTCTCTCTCCTTTTATTCTGGCCCTGTCCAAAAGTGTGTTATATCTGAGTACCCTCTCCTTTAATCTTCCCTCTCTTCTATCATCTATTCCCCCCTTCCCTCCCCCCCCATTCCCCCTTATCCCATCCTCATTTTTCTCTAGGTAAGGTAGATTTCCTCACCCTATTAAGTGTGTATGTTATTTCCTCTGAGCCATTTCTGATGAGAATGAAGGCTCACTCATTCCCCCTTGCCTTCCCCCTTTCCACTCCATTGAAAAAGCTTTTTCTTGAATCTTATGTGAAATTTCTTAGCTTCTTCTTCATCCCCTTTCCTTTCCTCCCAGTACTTTCCTTTATCACCCATTGGCTCCATCTTTTTATTATATTATACCATTATATTCCACTCCTTCCTGTGTCCTGTTTATATATGCTCCTTCTAACAGCTCTTATAAATGAGAAAATTCATAGGAATTATCAATATCTTCTTCCCATGCAGGAAAACAAACAGTTCAATATCATTAAGTTTCTCATAGTTAGTCCTTCTCATCCACCTCCTCTTTGGTTTACCAGAGTCCTATACTTTGGAGATCAAACTTTCTGTTCAGCTCTGGTTGTTTCAGTAGGAAAGTTTGAAAATCCCCTGTTTCATTGAAAGTCCATTTATTCCCCTGAAAGAAGATGTTCAGTTTTTCTGAGTAGCTGATTCTCACTTGTAAACCAAGATTTTTTGCCTTCTGGAATATCATATTCCAAGCCCTACGAGCCCTTAATGTAGATGCTGCCAGATGGAGCCTCAGCAGTTGAATTGTTTGTTTCTGGCAGCTTTTACAATTTTCTCTTTGATTTGGGAGTTTTGGAATTTAGCTATAATATTCCTGGAAGATTTTCTTTTGGGATCTCTTTCAGGAAGTGACCCATGAATTCCCTCAATTTCCATTTTACCCTCTGCTTCTAGGATCTCAGGGCAATTTTGCTGTATTATTTCTTGAAAAATGAAGTCTAGGCTCTTTTCTTGATCATGGCTTTCAGATAATCCAATAATTTTTAAATTATTTCTTCTGGATCTGTTTTTGAGGTTGGTTGTTTTTCTAATGAGATATTTCCCATTTTCTTCTAATTTTTGGCTTTTTTGGAAGAGTTTTATTTCTTTCTGATTTCTTGGAAAGTCATCATCTTCCTTTAGTTTCATTTTGCATTTGAAGGAGTTATTTTCTTCAGAGATCTGTTTTTATCTCCTTTTCTAGCTGGTCAATTCTTCTTTTTAAGGCATTCTTCTCCTCATTTGCCTTTTGTTTTGCTTTTTTTTTCATTAGGCCTAAGCTGGTTTTTAACATATTATTTTCTTCAGTATTTTTTTTTGTATTTTTTCCACCAAACTGTTGATTTGGTTTTCATGATTTTTCTGCATTGCTTCCCAATTTTTCCTCTAACCCCCTTAACTGCTTTTCAGTCTTTTTTGAGCTCATCCATAGTCCAACCCCATTTTCTATTTCTCTTGGAGGTTTTGGATATGGAAGCTTTGATTTTGTTGTCATCTGACTGTGTGTTTTGATCTTCCATGGGACTAAAGTATTTCTCTATGGTCAGATTCTTCTTTTTCTGTTGTTTACTCATTTCCTCAGCCCAAGACTAATTTACAGTACTTCCAAGGCTTTGGGTTTTTTTGGGGGGGACAAACCTGAGAGAGAGCAGAGAAATTTCTGCAGTCTTCCCTGACCCCTTTACTGTCTGTGGGCTATGCTCTGGGGGGTTCTGCGGCTGATGCTCCTTCACTCCATACTCATTCTGGTGTAGCAGAATTCTCTCCCTGCCCCTTCAAGCCATTCTGGGGCTGTGCTGCAACCAGCTTTTTCAAATTCCTGGTCCTGGTGAAACACACCTTTCCCGCAGAACTCCTAAGTTATCTTGGACTGGGAAAATGTATCACTCAGTCTTTCTGTGGGTTCTGCCACTCTAAATTTTGGCTAGAGTCATAATTTGTTGGATTTTGGAGTTTTGGGGAGAAGGAGTTTCCTGGAAAATGCTGCCTTCAAGTAGCCATCTTAGCTTAGCCCTACATAAACATACTTAAAAACACATTTTATTTTATTTTATTTCCTTAGTTCTCTTTTCATGATTCTACCCTAGTATGCTGTCCTTGATCCTTTTTTCTTCACTTTTTCTTTTAATAACTTTTACAAAAGGAGAGTTACTTCAAAGATAAGCAATAACAAAAGTACAAACATTTTTTTCTTCAACACCTTGGGTGCATATACCACCCTATACCACTCCAGGCTCTAGAGAAAGTGGTCTCACTTGGCACTATTTTTATATAGCATCAGTTATGTCCAAATGAATGCTTTATGAGCCCTTATCCAAGCTACAACTGAGTTGTGACACAGGGTATCAATTCTGGGCTGTTGCAAAATCCACAATGCACTTATATTCCTAGACTTCCAGACTTGGATTATTCAAAGTTAGCTCCCCTATTCTTTGAATCTCACAAATTCTTTTCTTTTTATGTTATCTCTGTAGGTGATTTCATTGGTCTTGTGTATTCAACTATCAACCATGTAGATAATTTCCAAATTTATAATAAAATTTCTGAATTCCAATTTTGTTTTAATGTCTATTAGATCTCTTTAACAGGTTGACAGGTGAGCACTTCAGACTCACAAGTCTAAAATAGACTTCAAAACCCCACTTTTTTTGAGAGCACCACCATCCTTTCAGTTACTGAGGTTCCCAAATTTAATGTTATCTTTTTTTTAGGGTTTTTTTTTTTGCAAGGCAAATGGGGTTAAGTGGCTTGCCCAAGGCCACACAGCTAGGTAATTATTAAGTGTCTGAGACCATATTTGAACCCAGGTACTCCTGACTTCAAGGCCGGTGCTTTATCCACTATGCCACCTAGCCGCCCCTAATGTTATCTTTTTAACATGATGTTTTCATCAGTGTTGTCAGATGTTTCAACAAGGCTAAAACCAGCATCAAGTTCAGCAACTGTACTGATGGTAAATTATTTAACTTAAAAAGGCTATAAGCCAAGACTAAAGTGGAGTCAACTAAAGTTGACTTTTTGTTCAAAATTGATCATGCATCAGTGTAGCATCTGAAGATAAGATGCAGCAGAATATGGATCAGTTCTGTGTTCTTTGCTTTAATACCAAGAAAACAGAGGATCCCCACCAACCTGCATTATACCAACCAGCACCACATTAACTATACATGGAAACATGAGTACAGCAAATGGAAAAATTTTGAATGCTGTGGATAAGTTCACTTACCTTAGCAATATACTTTCCAGGGATGTACACATGGATGAAGATATTGAGGTACATATTTCCAGAGCTACCTCATTGTTTGGAAGGCTCAGACTGAAAGTGTGAAAGACAAAGTATTATGCCATCTACCAAATTGAAGGTTTACAGATTCACTGTCTTGATTTCATTGTTGTATGCCTATGAAATCTGAACAGTATGAACCTTATGATCTCTTCATGTGCAACTTTTCTGTTAGACTACTTGTAATGTCATGAAACTACTTTCTTTAATGTTTATTATTTGTCTTTAGCTACAAAAACACTGTAGGTAGCTAGGTGGTGAAGGAAGTTGATTGAGTGCTGAGCCTGGAGTAGGGAAGACTCATCTTTCTGAGTTCAAATGTGACCTCAGACAATTACTAGTTGTGTGACTCTGAACAAGACTCTTAACCTTGTTTGTCTCAAGCTCTTTACTTGTAAAATGAACTGGAGAAGGAAATGGCAAACCACTCTTTGCCAGGAAAACCCCAAATGGGGTTGTGAAGAGTCAGGACCAAATTACAATGCAGAAACCACTGGTGGTCCTTGTACTTCCAGGGGTGCTGCTAGTTTTCTGATGAAAAATTCAAATGGTATGACTTTCCAACTGAAACAAAGACTTCCACTGGTCTAGGAGGAAAGGCCAAGGTATTTTTCTCCTTTGTACTTTTACCCCAAACAATTTCTTCTTAGGGACTTGGCTAGAGCAGCTTCCATAACTAAGCTGCCAGATAATAAACATTTCAGTTTGAAATGAACTTGCTGATTTTATACAATTTGGATTCATTTCCTTTCCTTCTATACTTTCCAGGACTTCTATTATAATTACTGTTGTTCCTACTTTAAAGCTTTTGAATGATTAGATAGATAGATATCAGTTAAGATGTGTTCCCAGGTAATTATAGATTTATTTTCTTAATGTAAGAGTTCTTACCCAACAAAAGCATCAGGGAGCAAAATCTTATTGGTTGCCTTAAGTGGGGGTAGATCAATTGATTGAATTAATTGACAAGCTCTAATGCCCCCACCCCTAGTAGTTTTACAAATAAAAATTACACATATTTAAATACTGGGAGTCAAGGAACCCAGGATAGCCCACTAAGAGGTAATTGCTCTCCTTACCACTATCTCCTTTTGTCCTTGACATTTGTCCTTGACTAAATCCTTCTACTTAGCACCTTGGAGTGGCTAAAGGCTTTCTTTTAAGCATCAGATTTGGGTGGTAACTGCTTAGAAGAAGACTTAGTTGCCTTCTCATTTTCTAGCGACATAGAAGATGCTAGAAGAGTCTATAAATTTATTCTAAATATCTGTAATAACTCTTCCCTTCCATCTCTATAGTTCCCAAATAACAATTAAAATATAGATTAGTGCTAGTAAGAGTGCTAAAGTACTAAGTAGCATTATTCACTGGGGATACAACAACTACCATATAGCTAATTTGCTGACTGCAAGAGTAGGAAATAATTTTCCTTAGATTCTGTAGAATAAACAGTTAACTTTGGGAATTATGAGTGAGGGTGAGAGAAGGGAAAATATCTATAAAGGGACAGTCTCATTGATCTTAGTCCATTTAGAATTGGAATGCCTCATTGTTTTTCACCCTAGGTATTAATCAGAGAGAAATGGCAAATGGATTCATCATTGTCACAGACTCTAGAATGAAAGATCTGAGGCAAATCTGGGCACCAGCATTTTTCCCATTCTCAAGATAAAGGACATTTTTATCTAATTTCAAATGACTTTTCCTTCAACCTTTCATCATGTCTCTTCCCAAGCTAATCACTATAATCTTTATACACAGCCTTCTAGGATCTTTGTTCCAAAATATTTATTTCTGTGCATTTTGTGCCTAATAAGATACAATTACATCTCCATTGTGATTTTCAGTGTAAATATTTTCCAAATATTCAGGAGAGAAAGAAGAAAAAAACCTGTAGAGTTATTATGAGATCAGAACTTTTTTTAATTTATTTTTATTAAAGATATTATTTGAGTTTTACAATTTTCCCCCCATCTTACTTCCCTTCCCCCACCTACCCCACAGAAAGCAATCTATCAGTCTTTACTTTGTTTCCATGTTGTACCTTGATCCAAATTGAATGTGATGAGAGAGAAATCATATCCTTAAAGAAGAGACAAGAAGTCTAAGAGGTAACAAGATCAGACAATTAGATTCCTGTTTTTTCTAAATTAAAGGGAATAGTCCTTGAACTTTGTTCAAACTCCACATCTCCTTATCTGGATACAGATGGCATTCTCCTTTGCAGACAGCCCAAAATTGTTCCCACTTGTTGCATTGATGGAATGAGTGAGTCCTTCAAGGTTAATCATCACTCCCATGTTGCTGTTAGGGTATACAGTGTTTTTCTGGTTCTGCTTGTCTCATTCAGCATTAGTTCATGCAGATCCCTTTGCCACCACAAACAGGGCTGCTATAAATATTTTTGTACAAGTGATGTTTTTACCCTTTTTCATCATCTCTTCACAATATAGACCCAGTAGTGGTATTGCTGGGTCAAAGGGTATGCACATTTTTGTTGCCCTTTGTGCGTAGTTCCAAATAGCTCTCCAGAAAGGTTGGATGAGTTTACAGCTCCACCAACAGTGTAATAGTGTCCCAAATTTCCCACAACCCTTCCAACAATGATCATTATCCTTTTCTGGTCATATTGGCCAATCTGAGAGGTGTGAGGTGGTACCTCAGAGAAGCTTTAATTTGTATTTCTCTAATAATTAATGATTTAGAGCATTTTTTCATATGGTTATGGATTGCTTTGACCTCCTCATCTATAAATTGCCTTTGCATATCCTTTGACCATTTGTCAATTGGGGAATGGCTTTTTGTTTTAAAAATATGGCTCAGTTCTCTGTATATTTTAGAAATGAGTCCTTTGTCAGAATCATTAGTTGTAAAGATTGTTTCCCAATTTACTACATTAGATCAGAACTTCTTTATAACTATCTCTTGAAAAGGTTACTTAACTCAATCAAAAAAATGCAGTTAAGTCTTGAAGGGAATAAGAAGGATTATGTTCTGGAGGGTTTGACAAAAATTTGAAAAATAAGCAGTAAATGTAACTTTGGTATGCATACAAAGCTGACAGCCATACTAGGTTTAGGGTGTGCTCAAGGAAGACTAGTATCTCTCATGTGAGGGCTGCTGAGCCCTTTTGAGGGCTGCTTACCTTTGATGTCTACCTGAATCTCCTAACTCTTACCTATGACTCCAAGAAACTATAGAATGCACAGTGTAGTCACAACCCAGAAAACTGTTTTAGCAAGACAGGCTAAACTAGGTTCAGGGTAATTGAGGGATTCCCAAACTCAGTGGTGAGTTGTTGGGACTAGCTACCCCAAGCATGTGGAGTCTTCCTCTGTTGAGGACCATGAAGGCAGCTGAAGCAGGTGCTATTGAGTGTTTAGAGCCTGGTTAGACATCTAGAGCAATCACAGTTGTCTTGACTCTGTCTTACCACTGGATTATGAAGCAAGAGTGAGACTGATGACTTTGTGCAACTCCACTTAAATTCAGTTTGTGCAGACATCAAAAGACACCCATAATACTTTATCTTTCCTCATAGTCCTGTATCAACATACAAGTGACAAAGCTGCAGGAGGGGATACACTGGGAGCTATAGTCACAACCCTGCACATAGGTGGTCCAGACCATAGGGTTGTTTCCACACTGAAAACAGCAATGGAATTCAGCAGACCCCTGGTTGACTGAGAAACATTTTTAAGGATTGCACTGCTCACCTCCTGATGAGAGGAAGGGGCTAGAAATGGTGCCCTAAAAATTATCTGCTTACCCAACCCTGACCTGATTACCATGACAGGTGGGGATCCCACAGTGCCATCCATTGAGATACAAAAAAAATCTACAAAAACTTCTTCAAAGAAGATTCCATTCACCATTGGAGTGTGGAATATATACAAATTCATAGATAATACAAAATTCAATAGACCAGAAAGACAAACAACTCTTGGAACAGAACTCAGGTAGATATCCTATCCAAATAGTAACCCTGAGTGAAACAAGGGTGGCAAATGAAGGTCAGCTTACTGAAGTCAGGGCTAGATACATGTTTTTCTGGAGTGGCCACAGTGACAGGGAACACTGTGAAACTCAGTAGGTTTTGCAATCAAAACAAATCTAGTTAACCAATTTGAATGCCTACTTAAAGGAGTGAATGACCAGTTCATGACAATGAGATTGCTACTTCCAGGAAAACACCAAATCATCATCATCAGTGAATATGCTCCCCATATGATGAACCTTGATGAAGTCAAAGAAAAATTTTATGAAGACCTGGAGACCCTTATCATCAATGAATCCAAAAGAGGATGAGCTTATTATTCTTGGGTGACTTTAATGTGAGTAGTCTCAGACTACCAGACAAGGCAGGAGTCCTTGGGAGGAATGGATTTGGAAACAACAACAGGAATGATCACTTACTACTGAAGACATCTCATGACCTTCTCATCACAAACACTGTCTTCTGTTTACTTAAATGCAATAAAACTTCCTGGATGTACCCACATAGCAAATACTGGCATCTAATAGACTATGTGATTATAAGGAAAAGAGAGAGACAGGATGTGAGAGTGACAAAGGCAATGTGTGGTGCAGAGTGCTGGACTGATTACAGATTCATCCTCTCCAAGCTAAATATTCACATTCTGTAAGGGAGTTTTGTGTGTGGGAGTACTAAGTAACCTGCTGTCTGCAAGCACTGGGGCATTATTTTATTTTATTTTTTTAGGTTTTTGCAAGGCAAATGGGGTTAAGTGGCTTGCCCAAGGCCACACAGCTAGGTAATTATTAAGTGTCTGAGACCAGATTTGAACCCAGGTACTCCTGACTCCAGGGCCAGTGCTTTATCCACTACACCACCTAACCACCCCAGTGAGGTATTATTTGACTTGTAATTAGAGAATGCCTCGGGATTGGGAGTGAAAAAGGGTATTTAAGCATTTGCTTGGGGTTGAATAAATGGAGAACTTTTCATCTTTGTGTCCCACCTCTTCAAAGTTCATCTGAGTAAAGGATAAGCTAGCTGGCAGGAACAAAACAAATGGTGGCCAAACAGGGACACGAAGGCAAGAAAAAAAGCTGATTTTGGGGCTATCTGATTGGAGTCCAGGATAAGGACCAGCAGATAAAATCAAGGAAAAAAGCTTCCAGGTCACATCCCAGAGCAAAAGACTTTAGAGCAGTAACAAGTTACCATGGGGCAGATATTAAGGAAGTTGGAACAAGGAGGTGTGGAGGAAATGGAAGGTAAAGGGAAAGTGTATTCATCTCCATGGCCTAAGGCAGAAGAAATAAATAAGTATTATCAAGAAAAGTCTAGGATTGGTCCTACAGAACTTAGTGAAGAAACTTCAGTATTACAAAAGGCCACTGAAAGGGCAAAAGACCAGGGAGAAAATTTGGGGGATCTAGGAGCTGAGTTTCAGTCATATCCTGTTATTGAGGAGCCAGATCCTTTTAATTCAGGAAACCTTAAGTGAAGACATGAGCCAGTAAATATAAAAGCAGTCAGAGATTTAAAGAAGGCACTTTAGGAATATGGGACAAGATCACCTTCTGTCCAGCTATAATTGGATACTCTTGCATACTCCATATTGACAATTGGAAGCAGATAGTTAGGGCATATTTATCCCCTGGATAATGTGTCTTTTGAATGATGGAGTTTATAGAACAATGTAGACAGATGCCTTTGAGGCATGCACAAGGTCCCAATGCTGCCACATATTATGAACAATTAAGTGGCACAGGTCAGGTTCTCAACAATTCAGACCAAATATATTATGAGTTAGAAACATATGAAAGAATTTCTACCTGTGTAAAGAATGCTTGGGGACAGAACCATTTGCACTTAATCAGACAAAGAAATGATGATGCTTTTGTAGATTTCTTTGCCTGGTTACAGGAGGCAGCAGGAAGAACTTTAGGAGATGCAGCAGGAATATATGTATTAATAAAACAATTAGCATGGGCTAATGCAAATGCTGATTGTCAGAAAGCAATGACTGGCTTAAGAAAGGATGCCATCATTGAGGAAATGATTCAAAAATGTGACAGGGTAGGTTCTCAGGTGTAGCATATGGAATTAATGGCAGAGGCATTTGATAATATGAACATGGAAAATAAAGAGAAATGAACTTGTTTTGTTTGTGGAAAACCTGGACATTTAAATAAAATTTTTTGGAGTACCCAAGGAACTAAACCCAGAAAGGTCAGGACAATCATCCTAAAACTCTGTGCCTAAAGTGTAAAAAGGCAGGACACTGGGCATCAGAATGTAGACAAGGAAATTTAAATGAAGAAAGGGGACCTCTCCCAGGGGCCCCTAAAAAACAATCATAGGGTATGACACTTCAGGACCAGGAAGAGAATGGAATGGAAAAACCAGTATGCAGCTTTGGCAGCACGCTGACCCATATCAAACTACTGGTGGTCAAAAGTGCTGGGAAATTTAGGGTGCCTCTACATGTTTCTACTGAAGTACCTATTCACCCCTTACGATTAACAGATAAGGAATTTGAAATCATTTTGGCTCCACCAAATCCAGAGTACACTCACATTATACCTTTGGTAAAGCACATAAGTGGGGAAATTTTCTCTATTGCAATAGTTAATGCTAACAATGATGATAGCTACATAAATGAGAAAACAATGTATAGCTCAGTTACATGTTTTTTCAGCATCTGGTATAAATTGGAAGGAAAGGGAGCTGATAAAATGGCCAAAACTGAGAAACAACAATGAAACTATGTTTACAACTATGATTTCTTCAGAAAAACCTCTTTGTGTTATCCAAGTAGAAGGAATTGCCTTCCTACACTTGACTGACACTGGGGCAGATTGGACTATGTTCCCCATGCAGAACTGGCTATAAGCTTTGCCCAAACAAACTGCCTATACTAATCTAATAAGCCTTGGGGGTCGATAGGAAACAGAAATTTCCTCTCAACCCTTGAAATGGAGAAAAGAAGATAAAGCAGGGACTGCCACTCCTTTCATAGTTGAAGGACTCCCTACAATAGTATGGCAAGAGATATATTGCATCAATTAGGGGCAAAAATTAGCACAGATTCTTTGATTGGGGCTGCTGTTGAGTTGGGAAGTGAAGTCTCTGAGGTGGCACCACAGGGGGACAGAGCTTCTTCCTCAGCAGCAGTCCATTGACCGAGCACCATTTCCATGAATGGGGACCTGCTGGCCACTCCTTTTGGCCACCACTGCCTGCCTGGCTGCACTCTGTGTGCTAAGCACGACCCAAACCCCTAAACCTACGGTCAACTTCAGAGACTCTGTTGTTGATGCTGCTGACCCTGATATTCACTCTAGTGCCCATGATAAATTCCATTCCTGAAGCCACAGCAGATTCCACTCTCTAGCCTACAACCAAGCACACCACTACCTTTGCTCCTGCACCAGAAATCCGTGAAGTATACACTAACTGCACTTCCTGTGTTGAGAGCAAAAATGTCACATGCTATTGGACAATTTGTAATGGTGCTGGCTACTGTTCACAAAATGCAGCAACTTTCAAATGCTCTCTCTCATTCTCTGCTGCTCCCACCCTCTACAGAGGGAGGGGGGAGGGAGAAGGGAAATCTTCCTTTTTAGAACTTTGAAACTCAAACCTATGTCTCAGAAGGTATGCATGCTTTGATGCAGGAAGGGCAAGGACCCCCCAAAAGTAAAAAAGTTTATTTTAAAAATCAAGGGACCCCTATGCCTTTTTCCTGGTTTGGGGAGGAGAGGGGAGTTTGTGAAATGACCATGTTTTTCTTAGGCTATTAATTGGGAAGCTTCGTGGTCAATTAGTCAAGAAAAAAGGGGAAGAAGACTTTTTTTTTTCTGGGACTGGGAAATTTAGATTTTTATCTTTTGAATGAAGCCTGTGCCTATGGCTAATATCTCTGTAGAAGAGTAGCTAACTTTGAATTTTTGTGCAGTTGCTCAAGGATGTATTCAAATTTTTTTTGATTAGCTATTTCAAGATTTTCATGAATATAAATGAGGTTCCTCAAAAATTCTGATTGATTCCAAAAGTTATTTTTCTTCACTGGTCTTAATCGGTGTGTTCAAAAATATATGTGTGTGTATATGTGTATTTAAACATCTTTAGGACATTTGATATTTCTCCACTGGCCTGGAGAGGTGGGAAAATGTTTCTATATTCTGAAATCTGGTGCTGGCCAGGTACTGTTTCTGTTTGTGCCTGTGTGTTTGTGTGTGTGTGTGTGTGTGTGTGTGTGTGTGTGTGTGTGTGTAATTCAGAAGGAAATTATATTGGGATAAATTGTATTTCTAGGAATTTGGGAATATTGGATCCTATAATTTACTGATTTCTTTTGGGAAAGAGATATTTGTACTAAATTTTGTAATCTGATCTGTTTTGATGTTAAAATTGATATAATTATTTACATTAAATGTTACTGTTTTAGGTTTGGGTTTTGAATTTGGTTGATTTGGGGATAAATAGCAAGTGAAATTCATATTGCTTCCCTCATGATCATGCTGTGTAGGATATTGTTGATGGGTTTGATAAACTTCCAAGCCCTACAATGATTTGGATCTTCCCCATGCATGGTGTATCAGTAATGCTGAAAATAATTCTCCCTCCTGCAGATGGCTTACAGGAAATTTGCTTCAAAAATAAAAGTGGGGATTTGTAAGGGACTGTTGTGTGTAGGAGTACTAAGTAAACTTTTAATACCTGCTGTCCAGGGCTTTTTTGACCTGTAATTAGAGAATGCCTCATGATTGGGAGTGAAAAAGGGTATTTAAGCACTTGCTTGGGGTTGAATAAATGGAGAACTTTCTATATTTGTCTCCAGTCTCTTCAATGTTAATCTGAGTAAAGGATAAGTTAGCCAGCAGGAACACAACAACTTTCAACTGAAGTGGTGATCTCAAGACAAAATTTGTTTCTAACTTGGAGGGAAAACTGAGCCAAAAAACTAGTTGGCAACAGTGGAGCAGAAAAAGTGGGCAATTTTCAGAGATCTGGTGTACTGCACTGCATTTGCTCATCTGAGTCAGAGAAATTACAAACATCAAGACTGATTTGTGAAAATGATGGAGAAATACAGAAGTTGCCAAATGAAAAATGAGAACATCATAGGGTTTACTAGCAGGATAGTTCATCCACAGTATTTAATTCCATCAAAAATAAAGTACTTAAGTGAAGCTTAGAGAGATGTAGTAAAAGACTCTTGACTAAGTAAGAAGGAAAATGAAATTCAGTTTTATGAAGATAGTAACAAACCAAAGTTCTTTTATGATGCTCTGAAGTCTGTGGGCCAAAGACCTGTGGTGCATCTCATCTACTCAGTGCTGATTAACCATAGGGACATCCTTCACCTGGAAGATGGTCACCTTCCTGAGAGCCAGTGTGAATTCAGAAAGGATCAAAGAATAGTTGATATGGTATTTGCTGTCCAACATCTCCAGGAAAAATGCCAGGAATAGAACAGAGGTCTGTATACAATGTTTGTAGATCTGATCAAGGCCTTTGATTCTTTCATTCATGAGGGTTTATGGAAAATTATGTCAAAATTTGGTTTCTCAAAGAAGTTCAACAGTATTGTATGTCAATTTCATGTTGGTGTGCCTTGTCACCAATGGAGTGAAACAAGGATGTGTCCTTGCTCCTACGTTCTTAGCATGATATTTTCAGTCATGTTATCAAATCTCTTCACTGAGGATGAACACAACATCAAGGTCAGCTACTACACTGATCTTCAACTTGAAAAGTCTACAAGCCATGACCAAAGTGAAGGGAGTGCTGGTGTATGATCTTCTCTTTGTAGATGATTGTACACTCAAAGCAGCCTCTTAAGCTACAATAAATACAATAAAATATGGATTGATTTCTCTCCTGCTTGTGCTAATTTTGGCCTAACAATTAAAGCCAAGAAAACATAGCTGTTCCATCAGCCAGCACTACACCATCTACATGTATAACCATCAGTTACAGTAAATGGAGAAGTTTCGAGTTCTGTGGACTTACCTTGGGAGGTAAGTTCCTTTCCAGGGAGGTACACATTGACAATGAGGTTGACACACAATTACCAGAGCTAGCTCAGTATTTGGGAGGCTCCAAAAAAGTGTGGGAGAGAAGTATTAGACTACCAACTAAAGATCTACAGATTCATTGTACTGACCTTATTGCTGTATGTCTGTGAAACCTGGACAGTCTATCAGTGCCATGTCAGGAAACTGAATCCTTTCCATTTAAACTGTCTCAGGAAGATTTTGAAGATCACCTGTCAGGAGAAGCTACTAGAAATTGAGGTCTTTTCTTGAACTAAACTACCAAGCACTCCTACTACAGAGAACACAGCTATGATGGGCTGGGCACATTGTTGGAATGTCAGAAGTTAACATGCCAGAAAGGCTATTTTATGGTGAACTCACACAGGGCAAGCACTCACAAGAAGGTCAGAAGAGGTGATATAGGGACACCTTGAAGCTCTCTCTTAACAATCATAGAGGAGCAGCTAGGTGGTATAGTGGATAGAGCACTGGCCCTGGAATCAGGAGGACCTGAGTTCAAATGCAACCTCAGACACTTTATAATTACCTAGCTTTGTGATCTTGGGCAAGTCACTTAACCCCATTACCTTAAATAAATAAAATTTAAAAATTAAAAAAAAGAACTACAGAACTATGATTGGACAGAATGAAAGAAACTGGCACAGGATCACCCAGTATGGCATGCTCTCATCAGAGAGGATGCTGTGCTCTATAAAGAAGGCAGAATTGAAGCAGCTCAAAGGAAATATAACATATATAAGTTTAGAGTAAGCACCTCAGGGTGTTCACATGGACTATTTGTGCCCTATCTGTGGTAGATCATTCCAAGCTTGTATTGGTCTGATCATCCAAAGCTGAACACATTGTAATTTAACTCAGACATAGTTATATCATTTTGGTCTCCTTTAATAAGGAAGGACAAGAACCAACAAATGGAGGTTTTCACTAATATTTTCTCTGGTTCATTTTTCCTCTATCCAACTTAAAAAATACTTATTCATGCTTTTCTTTTTATAGCACTGACTTTTCACAATAATGTAACCTCTTTCTCTTTTTACAATAGTGAGAAAAATGACTATTTTTTCTATTAATAACCAATTTTAATAAATTAGGATCGAGGTTTTTCCTTTTTATATCCTCATTTAGTGATAAACATTTGGACAAATTCTGATCATGAAACCTTGCTATCAATCAAACTTGACTCATTATTGTTACCCTTCACTGTCAAGACTACAACTCACTTTGTCATTATAGGTATAAGTATCAAGGATTAGTAACACTAAAACAGGTCAAGTATTAGTTATATTAAAGCAGGTCCCCCCTACTAGAGGCTGCTCCAACATATTTACATCTCTTTGCTTGCAATCATTTCCCTCACTTTGAATTTAAAATTTTGTTAATTCCTGACTCTCCTGGTTCAAGCCTGCTCTGTTTGACTCAGGTCATTCACATGTTGGAGTCCAGTTCCATCCAGTTCTCTCTTGGGAGGAAAGAGCTATTCCATTTTCAGTTTTCTTGAATCAATTTTTTTTTTTATCATTGTTTTCTTTGCATCATTATGGTCATTATTTAAATTGATTGAATTGTTTTCCTTTGCTTCAGTTTACACAAATTTTGCTTAATTTCTTTGAATTCTTTATATTCATTCCTTTAAATGCTTTATTATAGGAATTAGAGGAAGAGAAGATAGATTGGTCACATGGTAAGATAGAAGTATTCCATTTACTTCCTCATGATATGAGAAGAAAAGTAGAAATCCCCAGCATTTTAGGTGAACCTTTATGGCATACTTATGAAAAGACATGGACAAGAATTGCATAGGATTGGCAGGAAAGAATGGGTCATGATTTGCATCTCTGGGGAGAACTTTCAGATCAATGAGATTATGTTGATTTGAATATGTTCATATACCACAACTTGTTCAGTCTTTCCTCTAATTGATAAGTACCTAATTTGTTACTAATTTATTTTACTATGACAACATTGCTACTCTAAATATTTGTTTATTTATGAGATCTTTCCCCCTGGATTTAACTTTCCTATATACAAGATTTAAAAGCTCTAGAAAACTTATCTTTTACTTCAAATATTTCCATTTGATTCATTTAATGATCAAAAAAGGCTTCCACTGTCTTGAAACATAAATATATTTTTATATAGTTTATTTTTTCCAGATGTCAATTAAGGATAAAAGGTCTGGGAGGGAGTTGGAGAATAAGTTATTTTATATAAGTTCTTATTTTCAATAAGTTACATGCATATTCCAATTTTCATTGGTCTGGAGGAAATTGACAGTGGCTCCTTCCTTCCCCTATAGTAGATGTGGATTAGCCCAGGGAATAGGAAAGAACTCTAACTGAGATCCTCGTGCTGAACTTTCTTAGCTCAGAGTTGAATAAGGACCAAATAGTTGCTATCCTTCTGACTAAAATACCAAGAGCTCTGGGCACCAGGAATAAATATGGTAGAGAAGGGACAACCCAGAAATTCCTAGTGCTAATCAGGAAAGAATAAATTAATATTTGTTGGTGAAGTTATTTAGGTACTGCTATTCTTTCCTAGGAATTAAAACCCCACATACATTTTATCTGTCTTCCTCTGCTTCCTACTTTTTCTTATTGCAGCAAAGAATGGGTGAGGAGGATAGAAAGATACCAGAAATAGAACTGTTATATCTTTAAGCCATATTTTGGGTTTCTTTTTGTATGTTCAATCTTAAAAATATAGCTATATTTTTACTAAAAATAATAGCTATCAAATATATGTCATTAATGCTTCTCTAAAAACATGTAGTAAGATGGAAAAGAAAGGAAAATCTAAAAAGGAAGAAGTCTAAATTATTAATGGTTTATAAACCAATCTTGAATTTTGACTGGGCAAACTGACTGGAATTTAAAGCCATATGTTTAGTGATATGAGGGTTTATTAATTTGTTTTATAATTAGGCATAGAGAAAATATAACAATACTCAGGCAGTTTCTATTAGGAGACTTTAGTCTTTACTGTTTGTGAGTGAACTGAGGTGGGTAATCATAGTGGGAAATTACCTAGATAGGTCCATTGCAGATTGCATTAACAATAAGTTTGCTAGCTCATCTTGCTTAGCAGTGCCACATGGTGGCCATATTTATAAGACAGATTAAATAGTAAAGTTCACAAAATAGTTTTGATCTTGATGCAATCCAAATATTAATGACTCCAGTAGTGGAAGACTAAGAAAATTCCAAACTGGCAGGAAACTTCAATGAAGACAGTATTTATATTTCTGTACAAATCACAAGTCATACTCATTGAGTAAATATTCTAAGTCTCTAGATTCTCTTTTGGGATGGTGGTCATCTCATCACACTGGCCAGCTTCTGGCTACCATTTCACTTATGCTTTATTTCCAGTAGCCTCTTTTTTTCTGTATCATGATCTTTTAAACCATAGAATGATGAGAAATTTTGTACTTCACTGCTTTTTCTATTTTCTACAGCTACATATTTTTTTCCCTAGGCTGATGACAAAATCTTGTTTGAAAGACATTATTATTTCCAAGGTTCCTGGGTTCAGGGGCCTGAGCTGTCTCCATTAGGATATAAGTAAAGATAATGGCCGAAAGGTGGTGGTATTCTGAATTGCTTGGCCTTCTGTTTCTTCCTCAGAGTGCCCTGCCACTTTAATTAGAATGAATTGCTTCCTACTTGGTGATTAGTTGGTGGCAGTTATTTGGAATGGCTAGAGTGAGGACAGAAGTTTTCTCTCTCTTTAAAGTCTACTGAATGGAAAATGGAAAATTTTTGATTCTCAGTGACTAATTCTCTTCAATATGGCATCTTACCACACCATAGGGTAACTCACATTCCTTTAATTAAAAGACCAAGTCATATGTTTTGTTGAAAGGGTACAAGACAAAGGTTAAGTGGCTCCATGGAAAATATCCTAGTCAGAAAATATGCCATCATAAATGGCCAGGGTAAGCTCATCCTTATCATACTCCATTAGGATGTCCACTATTAAACTCACATCATTAAATATGGTTTTCATTGGCAAATAATTACCCTTTTCACTTCTCTCATGTCCCATACAATCTTCTCCTTCAGAAACCCAAGCAAAATTAGTTAACTACTAATGTGATTTCTCCCACATCTTCGTTCCTTTTCTTTTTATCCTGTCCAGGATATTCTAATCTGTCTCCTATTAAAAGCATCTTTCTTCCAAAAATGTCCCCTTATTCTTCTTCAACTAATTGATAAAATATCCTTTCACTGAGCCTGTTCCCAGAAAGTCAGATAAAATAGGAAAGGGATTTTAGAAATTACCTAATCCAATCCCCTTATTTCTCAGAAATTATCCTTTTTTTATTGATGACTTTTGATCTTTATATCACATTCATGTCTAAATATATCCTTCCATCTACCCTATTGAGTGAATTATACTATATAACAAAGATTTTAAAATAGGACAAAAATAAATCAGCAAAACTAACCAATATGCTGATTAAATCATAGAGCAACTATTGAATTCTATACCATAGTTAACACACACACTATCCCTTCAATAAATGGACAGAAGTGTGATTCCTCAACTTTTCTTCAGTATCATGCTTGGTCATTATAGTTGCACAGCATTCCATTTTATGAGTTTGTTGTTTCTATTTATATTGCCATACTCATTGCGTATACAATTTTTAATGATTCTGCTTATTTCTTTCTGCATCAGCTCTTCTATGCCTTCTTATGAGTCTGAATCCTTTCTTTTTAAGGAGCAAGAAAGATGAAATTACTTGCTCACAATTTTTTGTTATTCATTTGTTTCAGTCATGCCTCCTCCTCCCAGATCAATTTTTTTAACTATATAAAAGAGGTCATTCTTTGTCTTGTTTCTTTCTTACCTGCCTCAATCACTGAATGAACATTATGTCTCTCAAACTGAGACCTATTAAAGTCCTTAGCTTAAAAAGGAATCCATTTTTGGTTTTTGCAGGGCAATGGGGTTGGGGTGGCTTGCATGGGGTCACACAGCTGGGTGATTGTTGGGTGTATGGGGCTGGATTTGGGCTCGGGTGCTCCTTTTTTTGAGGGGGATGGGTATTATGTTTACTCTTAAACAAGAATATGTATAAAAAACATTATTTGTACAAAATAAGAATAAATAAATAAATAAATTTTTTTAAAAAAAAGGAATCCAGGGCTCATCTTGATTCATATCTGACCACTGGACCCAGATGTCTCCAGAGGGTCATGTGTTATTTGCTTGCTTCCCTTTTGTCATGGTCCTCTTCAGAAATGAAGGACAAACAACAAGAACAGGATAAACAACTTAACATGCCAGTGATCTCCTTCTAGTACTGCATTATATGTTAACAAAAACAATGTACATTTAAGAATTATTAGACAGTTTCTTTAAAGCAGCATTAAGCAGGTAGTAGGAACATTGTTATTCTTCATCTACAGATGGGAATTAAAATTCAAGAGATGCTACATGACTTGCCCATGATTATAGAGATATGGCATCTCAGAGATTCAAATCTAAATCTTCTTGCATAGCAATATGATATTTATCCTTTGTTATCTAAGAAGACAGTGACATCAGGGAGGTGGTGCCATGACAAACACATGATTTGGATTTAAGTGAGGAGGTGCTGTGCTAAGTCACCAGCCTCACTTTCTTCTCCAGGGCCATTTGGGTCCAGCACCCAGATATGAACCAGGAAGATTGGAAATGGTCCTGGATGTGAGGCAATCAGGGTTAAGTGACTTACCCAAAATCACACAGCTTAGTAATGTTAACTTCTGAAGCTGGATTTGAATTCCTATGCTCCTAACTCTGAGGCACTATCCACTGTGTCACTTAGCTGCCCTAGAAATATACATACAATACACAAATCAATAACCCCTCCCCTCCTCCTCATTCAGAAACATGTTCTCATCTCCAGTAGGCTCAATAAAAACATAGGGAATTTGGTAAATTGACACAGTGAAGATTCAGAAGGCCTTCTTCAGCTAGTTAATATTTTGCAAACATTTCACTTACATCTTACTACCTACTATTAAATGCCACCATCAAAGTAGTAAACAGTTGTATTAAAGGTTCAATAAATAATTCCCATTTCTCTCAGTTCCAAGGATGATCTATTAAATAATGCTATGTGTTAAAGCTGAAAACAGTCTTAGTGTAGAGCACCTACTCATGAGATAATGAACTATGGAAGACACAAATGCAAAAGTTCTAAAAATAAATAAAGCAGAAATTATATTGGATGCAAATGATCCAAAGCATTCTCATAGTTTGTGTGGACAGGAGGAGGTACTTTGAGGACTATCATACCATCCCAGAGAAAAATAGGATATGTATTATGATCTCAACAGTGGAAATCCAGGAGTCAAGATTTGGGGGATGTGATTGAGAAAAAGAGACAGAAACCAAGGAATCCCTAAGTGGGAAAAAAGTTGGTGAAGGACCTATCCACAGACATCATTGCCCACCATCTTTTCTCTTCCATCATCACCAATATCTTCCCTCAACTTATCCTCTTGTAGGAGAGGACAGAAAATAATGCTCACCATATCACCTCAAATCTCTGGTTTCTGTATTCTAAGATATTAGAAAATTTCTTTTTTAGATATGAGTCTAACAATTTTGTGCTGCACCAAATTTTTTAATACATCATAAGCAAATTATGCTGTCTCAAAACCCTGCTATCACTAATCATTTGATTAGTCATGTATCTATGATATTTTCCTTATGAAATTTACTTCCCTCTGAAATATCCATCTCACCTTTAGTATTATAAAATACTGTTAATTTTTTATGAGATAACTAAGCATAGCATTACTGTCACAGACTGATGGTTTTCTCCTTACTGATTTTAAGAAACCCTTATTGACGTCTAAAAATGTAATGGATAACTAAATTATCTTAGTTGAACAATTAGTATATATCGATTTCAAACAAACATGATGACAAATTATTTTGCAAAATTATTATTATTTTTAACCACACCAAAATTAAAATTCATTTTAAAAACCGTTATTCATGTTAGGAATTATATCATTCATTTAGGTTCCAGAAAGGTATGTTTATTTATATGTTATACTGAATGATGCTATATATCTTATTAAAAGTTTTAAAAAGGACAAATATGTCAATGCTTGTGATACATATTGGTATTTCCCCTGTCCTCACCCCTAGCCCAGCTTCTAGACAGGAAAACATAAGTGATACTTCTGATGGATTCTACACCCAATACATTTTATAATTTAGCAATATCTGATCTCAAACTATACTACAGAGTTGTAACCATCAAAATAATTTGGTACTTGTTAAGAAAAAGAGTGATTGATCAATGGAACAGATTAGGGACACAGGATACAGAAGTGAATGAACTTGGTAACCTAGTGTTTGATATATGCAAAAATTCTGGCAATTGGGGTAATGACAAAAATTGATGAGAAAACTAGAAAATAAATCTGATAAAAATAGGTAACAACCAATATCTCAGACTATATATAAAATTAACTAAAAGTAGGTATAATTTAGATATAATGGGTTATCAAAATCAAATTAATAGAGTAATGAAGGAATTATCTTTCAAATCTCTGGATAGTGGAATAGTTTATGATCAAACAAGAGGATTTTGGGGAGGCAAAATAGATCATTTTGATTATATAAAATTTTAAAAGTTTTTGGATCTAAAATTAGAAAAAAAGCAGGAAACTGAGGGGAGTTTTTACAGAAAATTTCTTTAGTAAAGGTATCATTTCTATAGTAAATGTGTCAAGTTTACAAGAACAAGAGAATGCCCTAATTTATAGATTGTCAAATGATATGAATAGGCCATTTTCAGAGGATGAAATCAAGAAAAAAGATGACTAAATACTTCTGGGCAGCACAAATGATAGTATTAACAGTAATATTATAGTGCTTAATTTGTTTTTCTCACTATGACCAAGATACCATTGGACCCCAAATGTAAAATTGCTAATATAAGCATGTTTTCACTTGTTCTATCCTGAAAAGAACACATCCTTATTGTTTCACTAGTTGTCGATTCTTTGAACCTATGCAATTGAATCCTTGTTTTTTAGCAACTTCTGGATAATTCTTGGTAACTTTTGTATCTAAGTTATTGTTTTTATAGGTGACCTCTGTGGTCTAAGTCAGCTGGAGTGGAGGTAACAGTGGAGAGATTGTCCTGGGACAATTATGTTCAGACTCTTGTGACAGCTATCCAGAAAGGAGATTTTTGCGGTAAATGGTGAAAGAATATAACCAGAGGGAGAATATAGATCAATGGTGAGCTACATTTTCAGGGATCGTGGCGGTGGTGGGAAAGTCTTACCATAGTGTTGTATCCTTTCTGATAACTATAAGAACTGGCATTGTTTGGGGAGTGAGACACATTGGTAAAAAGGAACTATGAGTCAAGCTCTATCAGGTAGTGGAGGAAACTGCTAGAGGAGAGAGCCCAGAATGGATACTTTGCAATTTTTGATTCCATAACTAATGAAGAGGACAGAGAAAGACTGCATAGTTATGGAAATCACAAACCAGAGGAAAAAGGTCTAGAGTAGACAGAATGAGAACAAGGATAATAAAGAGAATGATAGAAATCCTCTCTGGAAAGGGGCACCAAAATGAAATTCAAAGAAGCAATGAACAGGACTGATTAAGGGGATGAGATGAAGGGGGAACACACTTGATTAGCTGAGAGGGGAGAAAAAGATTAGAACTAAAAAATTGGACAAAACTAGAAAATTTTCCTATCTTACTTAATTTCCTAAAATCTACAATGTCTTGTTCTTCTTGGGTTCCCTTCTGGTCCCCTTTTCATATTACCAGTTGTGCTCTACCAAACCTCAGTCTTAGATTACTCCTACCTTTGTGCTTACAAATGTGCTAATGAATGGAGATGTAGAGAATCATACTACTTTTCTGACTGAGTCCACTACACATTTACATCATACAACATCATGTGGGCCTTGGTAGTCACTAGGCAGTCATTCTACATCTTCCTCTCTTATCAATTCTCTATCCTATTCTCTACAATAGGTCTTCTAAATATTCCCATTTTTCCCCCTCAAACTTCCTACGGATCTTCCTTATTTCACACTCTAACCTGTGAAAATTACTTCATAATTTAGATGAAATATTAAATCCATTTGCCATGAATTCTCTCTTCTTCCTTCTTCTTCATGTCATATCATTCAGATTCATTCCACCACTAATTCCTCTTCTGCCTCTGTCTCTCATGAAGATGTAGTTTTACCAAAAGTAGGCTTCCCTCTATCCTGTTCAAGTAAGGTCATTTCATTCTATCTCCTTCAACAGATCCCCTAATTGCTTCTCTACTGCCTAAAAATATGCTATTTTCCATTCATTTTCAAAAAATTGACTTGATCCTTGCTTTCCCACTATCATCCTATTTCTCTTCTGCTGTTTGTGACTAATTGCTTGAAATGACTTTGATATATGTCTTCATTTTCTGTCCTCTCATCATTCCATCAAAACTGCTATCTCCAAAGTGACCAATGATCACTTAATGACCAAATCTAATGACATTTTCCTCAATTCTTATTTTTCTAGACATTTCTTCAACCTGTGACTCTGTTAATCATCCTTTTCTCTTGGATACTCTTTTCTTTCTAAGTTTTTGGAGCATAGTTCTCTCCTGATTCTCCTCCTTCCTATCAAATCACTCCTCAGTATCCTTTGCTGAATCCTCATTCAGATAATACCCTCTAAAGATATATCCTAGGTCCTCTGCTTTTCTCCCTTTATTCTACTTTATTTTGTGATATCATCAAATCCCATGGACTTAATTATAATCTCTATGCTGACAATCCTCAAATCTACCTATTCATTTAATATCTCTGCTGACTTCCAATCTTATATCTCCAATGGTTCTTCAGTTATCTTGAACTGGATAAACATTTTAAATTCAAAATGTTTGAAACTGAAGTTATTGTCTTTCCCCCTAAACTCTACTTCAGTACTTTTCTTTTGTATATATGAATTCTTTCTTTTTTCCTTTGATATCTTTAAAGTATAGATTTAGTGGTGGTAACCCTGGGTCATATAATGCACTCTAGCATATAATAGTACCACTAGCATATTTCCAAATTGTTTTTCATAACTTTTGGATCAGTTCATAGCTTCACTAACAGTGCATTAAAGGACCTGTTTTCCCATGACCTCTCCAGAATTTAACATTTTTCTTTTTTGTCAATTTGGCCAGTCTGATAGATGTGAGGTAGGACTGCAGAGTGTTAATGTTGTTGTTGTTGAGTTCTTTTTTTCAGTCATGTTTGATTTTTTGTGACCCCATTTGGGATTTTCTTGGAAAAGATACTAAAGTGGTTTGCCACTTCTCCAACCCATTTTACAGATGAGGAAATTGAGACAAAGCAGGTTAAATGACTTGCCTAGTGTCACATAACTAGTAAGTTTCAGATTCAAATTCAGATCTTCCAGACTCCAGTCTAGCACTGCACCAAAGTTTTTAATTAACATTTTTCTAATTAGTGACAGAAATTTTTTTATATAGCTACTGATAACTTGATTTTCTTCCACAGAAACCTATACATTTATATTTTTATTCATTTATCAATTGGACAAATGACTCTTATTCTAATAAATTTGACTCAGTTGCTGATATATACCAGAAATGAGACCTTTATCAGAGAAATTTGCTTCAAAAATTGTTTTCCAGTTTTGTTTCTCTTCTAATTTTTTTAGCTTCTTTGATTTTGTTTGTGCAAAAGCTTTTACAATTTTGTATAGTAAATTGTTCACTTTAGTCTTTCAGAGAGTTCAGTACAAGGCTTACAATTTTTCTTTATTCTCTAACTCCTGTTCCCATACTAAGAGACATCAACATATTGTTGATTACTCTTAAAATTTGCCTCTCTCTCTCTGTCTCCCATTACAAAACTCAACTCTATTTCTGCTCTATGACTGCCAATTCCTTGACCCTTCAATTCTCTCTCTGGCTATCTTCCCTGCACTAATTCACTTTTTTTCCTATTCTCAATTTTGACTTACTGGGGAACTAATTCAATTCTACACTGTCCTTCTCTTTCTCTCTCTCTCTTTTTTTAGGTTTTTGCAAGGCAAATGGGGTTAAGTGGCTTGCTCAAGGCCACACAGCTAGGTAATTATTAAGTGTCTGAGGCTGGATTTGAACCCAGGTATTCCTGACTCCAAGGCTGGTGCTTTATCCACTACGCCACCTAGCTGCCCAATGTCCTTCTCTCTTGAATCCCTTTATCATATTCCTGATTAATATCTTTCAGTTATTCACTGACTATATTCCTATCCATACTGGTGAAGAAAGGTAGAGAAAATCATGCAGTCATTTTGTTGCAAAATTAAAATAAATTTAGGGTTATATATATATTATATTATATATAAATATATTATATATATTTAATTTATAAAATAAGAAATTTATGTTATACAACCTCAACTGGTGTCTCATTATTACTAAGCAATTCTACTATACCTCCCTTATTAACTTACTATAATACTTTCCTCAGCAGCCGTTCTAAACTTTCTTGTTTTTCCTCAAACCTCTCATGGCCCCCCATTGTCACTTTCAAGTTATTTCCTTTACCTCTCTTTGCTATTCATATCTACCTCTCCCAGCTGAGATCCTTGTAATGAGATTTTACAGAAAAAAAAGTTGAGGCTATTTTTGATGAGCTTCTTCTTCTTCCCATATCCTCATCTCCTAACACTCAAATGTCTTCTGCCTTTATCCTCTCCTTTACCCTGTCTCACATGATGAAGTGGTCTTATTCCTTACCAAGTTCACTCTCTGTATCTATTCAAGTAATTCCATTTCATCCCATCTCCTTTAACAAATTGCCCCCTCTGAATGCCCACTCTTCCTTTATGTTAGCCTATAAACATGCTCATGTCACCCGCATCCTCAAAAAAAAAAAAACCCTCTCAATTGATCCTTCCATTGCTGTTAAATGGTCATCTAATAACTTTTCTGCCCTTTATAGTTAAACTCTTTGAAAATCTTATCTACAACAGGTCCCTCTACCTTCTCTCTTCTCACTCTTATTAACCACTTACAATCTGACCTCTGGTTTTATTTTCACTGAAACTGCTCTGTTCAAAGTTACCACTGATCTTGTAGTTGCCAAATCCAGTGACCTTTTCTCAGTTCTCATTCTCTTTGACTGCTCTGCAACCTTTGACATTATTAATCACTCTCTCATCCTTGATACTGCCTTCAGATTTTTTGAGACATCACTCTCTCCTGGTTCTTCTTTCAGACTTCTCAATTTCTCTTGCTGAATAGGACTTCCCAACCATGTCCTCTAACCATAGGTGTTCTTCAGAATTCTGTACTGGGTTACATTCTCTTCTCCCTCTCTTTTATAGCACTTGCTGATCTCATCACATCCTATGGATTTAATTTCTATCTCTATGGTAATGATTCCCAAATCTACTTATCTTACCCCAACTTCTCTACTGAGCTCCAATCTCACATCTCTACTTTCCTTTCAGATATCCCAAAAGTAGGTATCTTAAATTAAACATGCCTAAAACAGAACTCATTATCTTTCTTTCATTATATATGAGATATTTTATTGTTAATTTCCTGATCAATTGCCATTTGTATGCTCAAAAAGAAGTCTTTATCTTTGGTATCTCATTAAAGCAACTTTTCCTCAACCTAGTGTTTAGCAAAAACCCTAAACAAAAACCTAACAAATTGCTTTTCAAAATTAGATTCAATGGGGGGTGGCTAGGTGGCACAGTGGATAAAGCACTGTCCCTGGAGTCAGGAGCACCTGGGTTCAAATCCGGTCTCAGACACTTGATAATTACCTAGCTGTATGGCCTTGGGCAAGCCACTTAACCCCATTTGCCTTGCAAAAACATAAAAAAAATTATATTCAATGACTAGGTGGATTTTTTTTAGTTTTTTTGGGGGGGTTAAGTGACTTGCCCAAGGTCACACAGCCAGGTAATTATTAAGTGTCTGAGGCTGGATTTGAACTCATGTTCTCCTGGCTCCAGTGCTGGTGCTCTATCCACTGCACCACTTACCTGCCCCTACTAGGTGGATTTTTAACATTTTTTGCCCAGCTCACTACACTGAATCTGACTTACTAAGCCTTACCCTAAAAACCTAAACAAGAATCTAGAAAATGTGCTAGAGCAAATTCTAATCAAGAAAGAAAAAATTACAATTAGTTGTTTTTCCCCCACATACAACAAATTTGAGGTGATAAAAAGAAAGATCTGTACACACAGGGACTGGGGCTGGCCAAGAATGAAACTCAATATCAGAGTAATCAACAGCCATGGGAGTGTTGGGGACACATTCCTGTGTCCAGGGATGTAAAGATGTCCACAATGGAACAGGCAATATCAGGGCAGAAAGAGGTCTCAGATGACCCCTGAATTAGCACTGTGAGAAGGAATGGGTGCCAATTCATAATTCTGTCATCTATTATTTTGATCACAGTTCTAGGAATGATTATGAGCAAGAGAGGATGGCAGCTTTGTACTGAAAAAGGAAAAAGTCCAAAAATGTAGACTCTGGCAATGTGCCCAAGAACAAGATGTAGACAAAGTTTCCATTTTCAATTCTGTACATGAATTTGCATGAAATGATCTGTCCAACATTTCAAGATCAAAGGGGAACCAGAGGAGCCAGCAGTTCAATTCCTTTGAACAGAGAATCTGTAAGTAGATAAACAAAGAGAGAGAATCAAATTTGGTTCAGGGACTTGCTGAACTCTGACCAGAAGAGGAATGAATAGACCTCCCTTTGGAACATTCTATTGGTGAAGTGCTGACAATTTGCAGGTCCCAAGAATGAGCTATGACAATAGCAGAAGAATAGGAAAAGTCGATGACATCTTTCTACCACCCTCCATAATAAAGGAAGAAATTCAGACCTTAGTATACAATGTCATCAATTTCTGTAGACTGAAAAAAAAAAGATTTCCATACTCTTGTATGTCTCTTGTCTCCCTAACAATCTGACCAGATTTAGAAAAACAGAGACTTTATCTTCTTACATTCTTTCAAGTCCCTAGCAAAATTGTCATTCACTTGATAGCTTTTTCCTTTAGATGAACAAGTCAAAGGAAAAGGTTACTTTTGGATATACCAAGACAAAAAAATCAATGTTTTCCAGGAGTCACTGAACAACTCTTCGATTTTTCCAAAATTATGAAGGGTCAAACATGGGGAGCTTTTTAGGGGGAAAATATAAAACCTTTTACTTAGTAGTGGATGCTTTTCTTTTTTACACAAGTATTCTGCTATGCCTCAAGTTTTTGGAATTGCTTCCTCATCACCCATCATCATTGGGTCACAACAACTAGGAGATAGGAAGCATCTCATATTAAAGAGAAGATTCTTGATTGTCACATGCAGTGGTCTCAATGAAGGATGAATACATCCAAATTGGGGCCTGTGGAAAAATATAAAAAAATTCCCCTAATTTGCCTGAAATTTTATATCCTTGTGAAAACAACTCTGATTTTTTTCTTCTTAATCAAGTATTTTTCCTCCAGTTGACAAAATGCTAACAGTTTTTTTCTTATTCTGAAGATATTGTGTTTTTGCAAACTCTAATCATACCCTTTATCACAATGCTAGTTTAGAAAACTCAGTATTCCCTTTAAATTCATTTAATCATTCCTGATAGTGATAAGGTTTTTTTCTAATATGAATTTTATGATGGAAAATAAGACTTTACCACATTGATTGCATTCATAAGGTTTTGCTCCAGTGAGGTTTCTCTGATGTTTAACAAATGTGCTGTGGCATGAAAAAGTCATTGCACATTAATCATATTTATAAAGTTTCTCTTTTCATGTAAATTCTCTAATGAGATGGAACTTCCATAAAAAATCCTTTCCACATTGACTTCAATCATACGATTTCTCTCCAGTGGGTTCTGATGTTTAATAAAGAAAGGTCTTGTGTGAAAAAGTCTTTCCACATTGATCACATTCATTAGGTTTTCCTCCATAGTAGATTCTCTGATGTGCATTAAGTCGCTCTTTCCATGTAAAAACTTGTCCACATTGATTATATTCATAAGATTTCTCTCCAATGAAGATTGTCTGATATCTAACAAGATTGCCCTTGAATGAAAAAGTCTTTCCATATTGACTAAATCCATAAAGTTTTTCTCCAGTGTGAATTCTCTGGTGTGCTGTAATATGGTACCTTTTAATAAAAGTCTTTCCACATTGATTGCAGTCATAAGGTTACTTTCTAGTATGGAGTCTCTAATGTTCAGTAAGATGGAACTCCAAGTAAAAGCCTTTCCAAATTGTTTACATTCATAAGGTTTCTCTCCACTGGGGATTCTCTGATGTTCAACAAGAGTGTTCTTCACTGAAAAAGATTTTCCACATTGATCACATGCATAAAGTTTCTCTCTAGTGTAGATTCTCTGATATTTAAGAAGAATGCCCCTCAATAAGAAAACCTTTCCACATTGATTACATTCACAAGGTTTCTCTCCAATTTGGATTCTTGCATTTGTAGCACAGAATTCTCTACATATAAAGTCACAGGCACTGTCATTTATGATTCTTTCTTTGTATGTTTCTTTCACAGAAAGACTTATTTTTCCAATATTCTTCATTTCAAATCTAATCTCTTCTGGACAGCAGCTCCTCAGGTCTTTCTACTCCAACATCCATGGTCCTTCCCTTTGCTCAAAATAAGAGATCACATCTTGTCTGGGAACTGGAATCCCCACAGAGAGTAGGTTTCTGGGCATTCTCCAGCATGACCTCCTTGTTCAATTGCTTCTGACAAGGGTCCAAGAGGTTCCATTCCTTCCAGGTGAAGTCCACAGCCACATCCTTGAATGTCACTAACTCCTGAAGTGGAGGTCTGAGGCTCCCAGGGCCATTCCCTTGAATTCAGGATTCCTGGGACAAGCAAGCACTGAACTGGCTTCCAGAAGGCAGACTGATGTCAACTCCAAGGGAAGAAAGAAGAAAGAACTATCTTTCACTTTATATTTCTCCCTCTCTGCCCCCTCCTTCCCTACTACTATAGAAAGCATTACCATCTTCTAGTCACCTAAGCTCTCAACCTAGGAGTTATCCTGGAATCCTTACTACCTCACACTCTTCCCTCCCCCACCCTCATCCTTATCCAATCTGTTGCCAAGGTCTATTGATTTTTTTTCTGAAATATCACTTGTATAAGCCCTCTTCTCTCTTCTGACACTACTATTATAATAGTGTAAGTCTGCTGGTGAGTCTGTCTGCCTCAATTTTTTGCCTGCCTCAATTTTCTCCTTATTCCAATCCATCTTTCATTCAGAAAAAGTGATTGCAGGTCTGACCATGTCACTCCTATACTCAACAAATTACAGTGACTATCACCTCTGAATTCAAATATAAAATTTCTGGTATTCAAAGTCCTTTATAACCTAGTTCCCTCCTATCTTATTTATAGTCTTCTTTCACCTCACTCCCCACCATGTACTGTTTGATCTAATGACAGGGCCTCTTTGTTGTTCAAGGAACAAGACACTATTCATGTTTAACATGCTTGAGTGTTTGAACACTTTTCCGATTGAATTATAAAGGAGCAGTTTTATTGGGTTAATATCCTTAAAGGGTAGAATCTAGAATCAGTGAGAGATTTTTTGGCTTGGGAGCTTTAAGGTCTATGGAAAGAGAGAGAAATCATCTCTTTGGGGAAAGAGGATTAATCTCCTTTCCCTTCACCCATTGTCAGTCAATTAAAAAACATTAAGTGCTTACTATGTACCTATCATTGTAATATACATTCAAGAAAATAAATGAAAGCCAAAAAAAAACCCCACTATTCTCTTAGGAACTCATATTTTAATGGGAGAGACACAAATAACCTACATAGAGATGTGATAGGACTGCTGTTTCCAGGATATATACCTGCCACAGCATGAGGGAGCTTTATCTAAAAGAGGACAAAACTTCCCCCAGGACTTGATTTGCCTTTTTGATTAGCCCCAATTGCCTTAATACATCTTTCTAGTCTTAGGGGCACAAAAAGTCCCAGCCTTATGGAATCTAGGTCTCTGAGATTATCCTGCCTTATTGATCAGGCACATTTTCATATGGAGATGGGGGAAGGCTAAGAAACTAAGTATGACTACAGTTATCCTTTCCACATTTCTACTTTCTCCATTGCAGTATTGATATATTGAGGGTTTGGAATAAGAAATTAAATGGGAATTTTGGGGAAGTTTTGTGGAAGCTGTAGAAAACATGCTAAGATCAGCAGTCAGCATAAAGCCTATGATCAAATACTTAACTCAAGTTTATAAGGTACCCCACAAACCTCCCCCCCCTTTTTTCAAGGCAATGGGGTTAAGTGACTTGCCTAAGGTCACGCAGCTAGGTAATTATTAAGTGTCTGAGGCCGGATTTGAATTCAGTTCCTCCTGATGCCTACTTTGCCACTTAGCTGCTTCAAAAAAACCTTTTTCTTTTTGAGTGAAGGGGTAGCAAAAATTTTAAGGGGAATTTCCAGATGGAAGTGGTACTACCCCAATTATGCGGAAGGGATAACTGATATTCTTTTTGCATATCCTTGCTTGTGCATTCAATAACTTCCAAATACCTCATTTCATCCTAACATCAAACCTGAATTTAGATAGGATGTGCATTAGCATCTCGCCTTCAATAACAGTATAAATTGGAGCTAACTTCAAAGAGGAAAGACTAGTTTTTTAAAAAAAGTTATTTGTAGAAGGTAAGATTTTAACTGAGATGCAAAGAAAAGCAGCTAACTAGGAGGTAGTGGTAAGGAGGAGATCATTCCAGAAAAGGAGAATAGGCAATGAGAATTTGCAGTCAGGAGTAGTGTGCCTTGTGCAAGAAGAAACTAGACCTTAAAAGATTACAAAATACATGGAGTATAAGTATAATACATGGAGTAAAGTATAAGTACATGGAGTAAAGTATAAGAAGACTATAAACTATAAGAAGACTACAAAGGTAGGAAATGACCAGTTTGAGAAGGGTTAAAAACCCCAAAGAGAGAATTTTATGCTTAATCCTGGAGACAATAAGGTGTCCAGGGAGGTTACTGAATGGAGTAGGGTAGGGGACACATGGTTTATTACCACACTTTAATAAGACAACTATGAGTTGGACATTTTAATAGAATAAGGAGAGATTTGAAGCAAGATGACCAATGCAGAGGCTATTCTAATTGTACAGGAGGGAGTTGATGAAGCCCTGAACTAGGGTTGTGATAGTGTCAGAAAAAAAAAAGCAAGCATACACTATTATATAAAATGCTATGGAAAGGTGGAATTGACAGCACACTAGATATGTATTAGAAAGGGAGGAGTGGAAAGATAGACATGACAGTTGAAAACTGGGATGAAAAGAGGATTCCACCAAAAATATTGGGCTTGGAGGTCCTGTAATTCTAAAGTTATGACTTGGTCTTCTGCTCCTACTTGTGTGCCTCATTATCAGTTTTATTGGGGAAAAAATAGGGTCAAAGCATTTACTTTGATCTAATTCAGTTTACTGAATGATTATTAATCCTCATCCTCATAGTGGGAACTTTAGGAGTGAATACTCACAGAGTAAAGTCGTGATACCGAACAACCTTTGAGAAGTGTTAGGGTAACAATTTCAAAGTGGGTGCTTATAGGGAGAGGTATTTGATATAACAAAGACTTGGTGTTATCACTACGTTTATGAACATGTTTATTTATTTGTCAGTATGTCATTCCAGACTTCCTTTTTAAGTGGAAAAGGGAGAGGGAAAGGAATATGCGGTTAATAAAAGCCTTCTATGTTCCAGGAACTGTGCTAAGAACTTTATAAATATTATCTCGGGGACAATGAAATATAAAGGGAGAGAAAATAGGTGCACAAGGAGCAGTTGGAAATGTTGTGACTCGAGATCCCAATCTTTTATCAGAGAATTCTACATGCAGTTCACAGTTTTTAACTTTAAATCTTCTCCCCCGGAACAAAGCAGTAGCCAGATGAGGACGCTTTGCTTTGATTTTCTGGAACACATACCAATCAAGCTCTTCCCAGAACACAACAAAGAAGCACCGTGGACTGCCGGTGTTCTAACCCAAAGTGCTCGCTGCTGCGCTCGGCCTCGCTTCGGGGAGCAGAGGGCCGGTGGTGAACAGGGAGGAGGAGCCCCGGGGCCCCGAGTCACTGGGTCGGGCGAAGCCCCACCTCCTCCTCGGATCCGCCCTCTTCCTACCCAGAGCTTTCAACTGTGTCCAGCTCGGGGAGCCCGGGTCGTGGCCAGCGCGGCCAGATGAGCGGCGGTCCCGCGGCCCCTGGGCCTGGGGAGGGGAGCTTCAGTCCCTGACCGCCCGCTGCGCCCGCAGAGCCTGCATGCGAGCCGTCCCGCTCCGGGGCAGAGCCTCGGACTGCGCCTGCGAAGTGAGCCCGAGCTGGGCCCGGGGCAGCACCAGCGTGCGGAGCTGGAGAGCCGGCGGGTAAGGAAGCTGCGGACGAAGCTGGGGGACACGCCGCCGCTGGGCCCGGACCGAGCCACTTCGCTCGGACAGTCCGCTCGCTGGACAGAGCTTGATTAGGAACTGGAGGGAGATGGCGCTTTCTCCCGATCCTCGCCACGCCCTTGCGGGCTCCGGACTGGCTGGGTCCTATGCAGGGTGCTGCAGGGGGAGTGGGGGGCCCAGGGCACCGGGCTGTGGTATGTGCCAGAGGCTCATCCTGGTGTACAGGCGTGAGATTAGGGGCGAGCCTGGGACTTCCCCTTCAGAGGCGACGGGGCTGAGGAGCCTAACGGTGAAAGAGGACCGCATCAAGGCTTACTGTCACTTAAGTTTGCAATAATGATGGTTGGGTGGAAAGAAAGTGGGAGGGGATTTCACATCGCTTTAAGGATGGCTCCTTCCTGGGGAGGAACACTGGAATGGGGAGGGATAATGTTTGGGGAAATGGGCTGCAACAGATTGCATCTCCTGGAAAAAAAAAAACCCAGCTGCTTTTGTACGAGTAACCCCTTCAGATGGAAATGACGCTAAGGCTGTTCCTCATTTTTGTTCTTTTAAAGGACTTGCTCCCGGAACTGCGGTGCTGGCTGCAAAGTTTTGTCTCCCTTTTCAGAGACTTAACAAAAGCCTAATCTCTTGCTTTGCTGGGGCTCTTGAGACCGGCTGCTGTGCGAGAGCCCTAGAGAGACCGACATAAGGTGAGGGGAGGGGAGAAAAGGGGGAGGGTTGAATCGAGTGATTGCAGACTTAGAGTTTCTTTGTCTTTTTAGCAAGTTGAGGGGGTGGGTAGGGGAAAAGAGTCTATTGTAACAATATATGAGTGATATTTCTTAATGGTAGTGGATTAATGTTGAAATTGTAGTGGCTGCTGACATGATGAAAAAGCGTCTGTTTTATCACAACTACGGACTCCTGACTGAGTTGTAAACAAACAACTTTTAGTTTGATCTAGGAGCTGATTTGACTTTCTTGGGTATCAGAGAAGACTTCTAGCTTGGTAGAGTTCTGATATTCCTTCCCTTTTCTATCTAGCCATTATATTAAAAATAGCTATTAGCTATTAAAATAGACTAAGTTGGTATATGAAACTTCATTTTCTATTTTAAGTCATTTTATAAAACATTTTCAGGAGATATGGGATCAGCACACACCTTAGAGGTAATAACTAGGAGTGGAAGGAGAGAACAGAGGACAAAAATATACTATTTTTAATTACTGAGTAAAATCTTGAATCATCAGTTTTGAAAAACTGAAGTGTAATATGTTGCTGGAGGAAGGAAGATTTCATACTTTTATATGCTTAATTTATTTTCGGAGGCTTTAGAATTATCCTTTGGCCAAAGGACTGTATGATGAAAATGGTCACTGCTGAAAGAATTACTCTATTAAATTAATGGTCTGGTCTGAATCATTGTTACTGGACTTAAGTGCTGCTGAACCTCAATTAAGATAGAAATAAAATGATAAAGTCAATTGTTTATTTCTCTCTTTTAGCATTAAAAATTCTGAATTTAAACATTAAACAAAATTTGGATTTCTGTATATAGATTTTAGAACTTGAAACAATATTCTATAAATTAGGCTTTCCTTTTTAAAGTATATAAGAAATTCAACATAAAATTTACAAATTAAACTTCATAAAACAACTATTATATAAAAAATGCTTACTTCACTTGAAGTCATCTCTGTAGTAGCTGGTTGATGGAGTAGCTGAGATTGGAGTCAGGAAGATCCAAGTTCAAATCTAGCCTCAGACACTTAGTGGTTATGTGACAAATCACTTTCTTTTTGCTACAATTTTATCATTTGTATCATGGGAACTGTAGTAATAGCACCTATGTTCCATCATTGTTATGAGAATCAAATGAGATAATAATTATAAAGCACTTAGCATAGTTTGACACATAAGCACCATATAATTGTTTATTATTGTTATTATTATTATTATTATTATAGATTATGAGAATTACTTGAGATACAACTCAATTATTGAATTTAAAACTTCAAACAAACTATACATTGCATTATATTACTGACAGAAATATTTTAGTCTGATTATTCTGAAAAGGAAACTCACTGTTGTACATAAGTTGAAGTAATATCACTGTTTAAGATCACACCTTACTTCTCTCTCAAATCCATCAGCATAACTTTATAAATATTTGCCTATTTCCATTTGTTAGTCTGAAGAACTATTTTGCCTGGCTTAGCTTAGATAGATTGATTTCTTATCTGCATTTGAGAACCTTAGGGGGAATTTTGATAGTTGAAACCGAATTCTGGTAAATATTGCCTTGAAATAGAATGTCTATGAAAACTCTTATGCCATTAAAGCAAAAAGATAGCAAGCTTATCAGGAAGTCTGATAATATCTATAATATCCAGTTAGGATTTGTCAGAATCCTAATTTGTGTTGTTCATTAGCTATAGAAAACAAGGATTCTAATAGAGGTCAGGTCACCATATCCAAAAGAACAGATGCAGCATCAAACAGACTATTGAGTGAATAGGAGTGTGCATTGTAGACTTGGGAGAAAGGCAGTGCTAAGGTACAGAATTCCTCTCCTTTTAGAGGAATTGTAAATAGGTTAATGGGGATGATCCTAGACTTCTTGGAGGAGATTCAAATGTAAGAAGCCTGGAAAGGTAGGATGAATCCAGGTTGTGAAGAGATTTAATGTCAACTCGCTAAGTTTATATTTGATTCCAGAAATGATACGGAAATACTGGAACTCATCGATTTGTGGAGATAGGGAAGTGAGGGCCATGATCACATATGCTTTTACCCTTTATTTAAGCATTTTTAAGTTAGAAAAAAATTTCTTTTCTCTCCCTTCCAACTTCCCTAACATTGGAAAAAGAAAAAGAAAACTTGTAGCAAATATGCATAGTGAAGCAAAATAAATTCTCACATTAACTATGTCAAAAATATGTCTCATTTTTCATCTTGAATCTTATCACTTCTTTGTTTAGGAGATGTGGGAGCATACTACAAACCAATACTTTAGAAACATCAACTTGGTAATTGAGTGGAAGATGGATTGGATCTGAAATAGGGTTATGGCTTAGTAAATGGAGAGAAGGGAACTATATGCCATATGTTGTGATGGTAGAAGCAAGACTTAACATCAGATTGGTTATGTGATGTGAGTGTTAGTGAGGAAGCTAAGGATAACACTAAGATTTTCAGACTGGGAAGCTAGTGGTATCTTTTATAGTGCCATCTTCCTAAGGTCAAAGAGGTGGTAAAGTAAGATTTAAATTTTTTAAATTAATTAATTAATTTTGAATTTTACAATTTCCCCCCTAATCTTGCTTCACTCCCCCCACCTCCCACAGAAGGCAATCTGTTAGTCTTTACATTATTTCTGTGGTATACATTGATCTAAGTTGAATGTGATGAGAGAGAAATCATATCCTTAAGGAAAAAAATAAAGTATAAGGGATAGCACAATTACTTAATAAGATAATGGGTTTTTTGTTTATAAAAGAAAGATTTTATTTATTTTGAATTTTACAATTTTCCCCCTAATCTTGCTTCCCACCCCCCACAGGAGGCAGTCTGTTAATCTTTAAATTGATCTAAGTTGAATGTGATGAGAGAGAAATCATATCCTTAAGGAAAAAAAAATAAAGTAGCAAAATAGCAAAATTAAATAATAAGATTTTTTTTTAAATTAAAGGTAATAGTTTTTGGTCTTTTTTCAAACTCCACGATTCTTCGTCTGGATACAGATGGTATTCTCCATTGCAGATATACCCAAACTGAATCTGATTGTTGCACTGATGGAATGAGCAAGTCCATTAAGGTTGATCATCACCCCCATGTTGTTGTTAGGGTATATGTAAAGTAAGATTTTTAAAAAGGGCTTGTGAGTTATTTTGTTCCATATTTTAGACTTTAAGAGGAGGAAAAAATAAAGAGAAAAATATATCATAGAAAAAATGAAGATTGGGAGGAATTTAATATTTTCATTTAAATTATATATATATATATATATATATGAAAAGTATACAAATGTCAGGCAAACATTTCTTAATCTCTTATGTTCTTACATAATGCTAAGCACTAGAGATAAAATATGAAAAAGAAAAGGATGATATAATTTTAAAAATTTATATTACTGTTTTCTGTTTCTTACACTCTCATATTCATTCCAATCATCCCTCCTTCTCTTTCTCCCAGAGAGCCATCCTATATGACAAAATGTATTTCTTTTTCAGAAAGGAAAAAAAATCAGCACAAAAATATATTGAGAAATTATGAAAATGTTCAATGTGTAACACCTGAGGACTTCCCACTTCCTTGAAGGGGTAAGTTTGGGGAGGAGTGTTTTCTCATAACTCTTCATTTAAGTCTTGCCTAATCTTTATGATTTTGTTACATTTTCTTTTGATTTTTATAGTTGTTAAAACTTGAAAAATAACAAATCAGAAAAATACAGCTAAACACAAAAGTAGATATTCTGAAAATCAAAGAAGAGAGAAAGAACTGAAAATAAAAGCACATTGAATTGATAGATGATTTTAGGAACTAATTTAAAAAAACCCCCAGTAAATTAGATAACTTTTTTTTTTTAAGGAAAGGAAAAGCAAGTTACCACTGTCAAGGGATAAAAAGGACAACTTACAACAAATGAAGGTGTAAGTAAAGGAAATTATTAGAAACCATTTAATTCAATATTTTGCTAGAAAAAATAACTTAAATGAAATAAATGAATATTTACAAAAACATGAAAAACTTATATAATTAGAGTGAAAGATAATTTAAATCATATAGTATTAGAAAAAGAAATTGAAAGGCAAATGAACTACCAAAGAAAAACATCACTGGTCCAAATGGATTAAAATCGAATCTTATCAAACCTTCAAAGAAAAATTCATTCTAACATTATATAAATTGTTTGTAAAAATAGGGAAGGAGGGTATCCTATGGAAAACTTGCATATTTTATCCATCTCTGACAGAAAGGAGGGTAATATACTTTCTTTTAATAGAGCCTCTGCAGATATGATTGCTCAATGTTTTGATTAAAACCCTTAAGTCTTGCAAAAGCATTTTCTTTAGTATTCTTGTCTTTGTATAAATTGTTCTGGTTTCTTGTCTCTTCACTCTGCATTGATTTTTATTCTCCAATTTAAAATTCTCTGAATTAAATCTCTTATATAATAATCATTATATTTATATATAACAGCTTGTTCCCAGTTACCTGAGGCAATTTAAATACTCCTTTAGAATTTAGACTTTTTCCCTCTTCCTTGTCCCATTTTAATCTTCTTTTAAAATCACAAAGTTTATTTTGGTTTTGATTGTTCTTTTCATATATTATACATTCTTCCTAACTCCTGTTCCCAATTACAACTTGTTTTCTTACTGAATCCGACATATTTAAACACAAATTTTGTCTATTCTCCTTATTCTATTTCATATAAGAGTGAGGTTTGTCTTGTGCCAGTTCTCTCTTTTCTTCAATGTTTCTGTATTTTTCTTGCACACTTCAATTATGAAAAAAGAAAACTTTCTTTCTACTTCACTGTGTATTCCTCCTTTGACTATCCTTTCATTTTCTCTTTTCATTTCCTCAGATCTAAACCAATCCCACTCTACTTTTCTTATTTATCTCCCTCAATATTTTTAGATGTTAATATTTCAAGAAAGTTTTCTTTTTTATTAGAATGTTAGCAATTTATATTAATGATCAGAGAAGCTAAATCTTTCACAGTTGATTGTCATTAAAACACTGATGTTAATGTATATGAAGTTTTTCTACTTCACTCACTTCATTTTATAGCAGTTGTCTTCTTATGTTTTTCTGAAACCACGCTCTTCATCATTTCTTATAGCACCAAAGTATCTTATCACAATCACATATTACAACTTGTTTAGTCATTCCCCAATTCATGAGCATTCCCTCAGTATTCCAGTTTTTTTTTTTGCTGCCACAAAAAGAACTGCTATATATTTTTGAATATAGGGATTCTTTTCCTTTTCCTTTGATCTCTTTAGGATACATACACATATATATATATATCCCCTCTTGCATTTGTCATTTTACTTTTCTATTATGTTAACCAATCTAATGATGGTATCTCAGAGTTGTTTTATTTTTTTATTTCTCTAATTATTAGTGATTTTATGAATTTTATATGACCATATAACTTTGTTTTCTTCTTCTGAAAACAACCTATTCATATTCTTTGACCATTTATCTTTTGGAAAATGGTGCTTATTTGTATAAATTCAACTCAATTTGCTATATATTTGAGAAACGAGACTTTTGTCAGAGAAAATTGCTAAATTCCCCCATCCGCCAATTTTGGCTGCACTAGTTTTGTGTGTACAAAATATTTTTATTTCATAAAATCAAATTGTTTATTTTTTAATATTTTTTATCTCTTATTTGTCATGCACTTTTAATTATATTTTTCCTCTTATCCCCTAATTTGCTTATTTTGTATACAGTGTGAGATGTTCTTTGCATATTCTTTGCCAGACTTGTTTCCAGTTTTCCCAATACTGTCAAAAAATGTGAAGAGTGTTTTGTAATTTTGTTCATATATTTTTATGCATCTTGGCAGATATTTTATTGACAAATAAATATTTGGCAAGTATTTTATGCTCTCTATGATTACTTTAAAAGGATTTTCTCTCTTATCATTGATAACATATAGAAATACTGGTTATTTTTGTGGGCTTATTTTACATCCCACAACTTTGTTAAAGTTGTTATTTGTTTCAGCTAGTTTTTTAAGTTGATTCTCTAGAATTCTTTCCGCATAATACCATATCATCTACAAAAGAAGGTAATATTTTTCTTTCATTGCTTATTCCTCTTCCTTCAATTTCTTTTTTTTTAGTCTTATTGCTGTTGCTAAATTTTCTAGTATGATTTTTTTTTGTTTTTTTTGCAGGGCAATGGGTGATTTGCCCAAGGTCACACAGCTAGGTAATTATTAAATGTCTGAGATTGGATATGAACTCAGGTCCTTCTGACTCCAAGGCCAGTACTATGCCACCTAGCTGCCCTCTAGTATGATTTTGATTAAAAATGAACATCTATGCTTCAGTGTGGTCTAATTGGAAAGGCTTCCAGGTTATTCTTATTACAAATAATTCTGACTCTTGATATATATAATATATATATGTCATTTTAAGATGAGTTCTATTGATTCTTCTGCCTTCTAGTACTTTAATTGAATGAGTGTTGTATTTTGACCAAAGTTTTTCTGAGTCTATTTATATAACCATATGATTTAAAATAGTTTTTATTATTGATATGATCAATTAAGCTTATATTGCTAATAAGCTAATAATTTAAGCCCTGCATTTGTAGAAATGCAACCTGGTTAATGTGTATGATCTTTGTGATATACTACTATAATCTCCTTGCTAGTAGTTTATTTAAAATTTTTGTATCACTATTCAATAGGAAAATTAATCTATAGCTTTCTTTGTTTTTGCTGCCCTGGTTTAGAAATCATAACCATATTTGTGTTATAAAAGGGGTTTGGCAGGACTCTTTTACCTATTTTTTCAAGCAGTTTATATAGCATTGCAATCAATTATTTTTTAATGTTTAGTAGAATTCATTTATAAAATACCTTTTTTAATAATAATAATACCTTTCTTTTGATATTCTATTTTTCTATTAATCTAGGCATTTCTTATTTTTTTAAATATTCTTCCATTTCACTTAAATTGTTGAATTTATTGACATATAACTAGGCAAAAGAACTACTAATAATTGCTTTGATTTCATCTCATTAGTGGTAATTCATCTGTATCATCTTAGATACTAGCGATTTGATTTTTTTACTCTTTTCATTTGAAAAATCATATTAAACAATGATTTCTCCATTTTATAGATTTTTTTCATAAAACTAACTCCTAGTTTTATTTAGTTATTCAATGATTTTCTTGCACTCAGTTTTATGAATCTCACCTTTAATTTTTAACATCTCTAATTTGGTGTTTACTTGGGAAATAAATTCTTTTGGCCTTAAAAAAAATTAAGGCAATGGGGTTAAGTGACTTCCCCTGGGTTATACATCTAGGCAATTATTTAGTGTCTGAGGCCAGATTTGAACTCAGTTACTGCTGACTCCAGGACTGGTGATCCATCCACTGCTCCACCTAGCTGCTCCCTTTTTAATTGTGTACCCAGTTCATTGGTCTGTTTTTTATTTTATTGATATAAGTACATAGAGATATAAATTTTCCTCTGATTTCTGTATTTACTGCATGCTATAGGCTTTGATATATTTTCTTATTATTGTTATTCTCTTTAATGAAATTATTAATTGTTTTTATGTTTTATTCTCTAATTGACTCATTCTTTAAGAATAAATTATTTTGTCTTCTATTAATTTTTAATCTGTGTTTCCATGAATATACATTTTATTGCATTGTGATCTGCAAAGAATGCACTTAATAGTTCTGCTTTTCTTCATTTGGTTATAAAGTTTTCTTGCACTAACATATGATCAATATTTATAAAGCTAATGTAACACTAAGAAAAAGTTGTATTTATTTCTGTTCTCATTCAGTTCTCTCCAGATATCTATACTATCTCTCTTACCTAAGATTCTATTTACTTCCTTAATGTCTTATTTATTTTTGGTTGGATTTATCTAATTCTTAGAGGGAAAGTTACAGTTCCCCATTATTAATGTATTTCTTTCTATTTTCACTATAATTCATTTAACTTTTCCTTTAACAATTTAGATGCTACAGTGTTTGGTGTTTATAGATTTAATATTGATATTATTTCATTTTCTAAGGTAGCACTTATCAAAATGTAGTTTCCCTGTTTATCTCTTTTAGTTAAATCTGTTTTAGCTTTAACTTTGTCTGATGTCATGATTTGTGATTCTTCCTTTTTTACATCAGCTGAAGCATAATAAACTCTATTCTAGCCCTTTGTTTTAACTCTGTATGTATCTCATTTTTAAATGTATTTCTTATAAACATCAAATTGTCAGATTCTGATTTTTAACCCATTCTGCTATCGTTTTGTTTTGTTTTTCATTCAGGATTATATTCAATTTTGCTGGCTAAGTTATTCCTTGATTGCAAACCCAGCTCTTTTTCTCTTTGAAATATAATGTTTCAAGTCCTTAGGTTTCTAATATAGAAGCTGCCAGGTTTTGTGTTATCCTGATTGTAGTTACATAGTAAGTGAATTTTTTTTCCTTGAACTGGAAGCCTTCAAACTTGTCTATGCTGTTCCTTGTGAGTTCTCATCTTGTGATCACTTTTAAGTGATGATTGAAGAATTTTTTTTTTCCTTTCTATTTTGCTCTCTTGTTTTAGATCTAAAGGGCAAATTTCCTTAATTTCTTATAATATCTATCTGAATTTTTTTTTAGGTTTTTGCAAGGCAAATGGGGTTAAGTGGCTTGCCCAAGGCCACACAGCTAGGTAATTATTAAGTGTCTGAGACTGGATTTGAACCCAGGTACTCCTGACTCCAGGTCTGGTGCTTTTATCCACTACGCCACCTAGCCGCCCTGAATTTTTTTAAATCATAACTTTCAGGTACTACAACAGTTCTTATATTGTTTCTCCTCAATCCATTCTGTACATTAGTTTTTTTCCTAATGAGATGTTTCAAATTCTCTTCTAATTTTTCATTATTTGATTGTGTTCTTATTTAAGTGTTTTGTAATATCATTAATTTCCCCTTGCACAATTCTAGTTTTGAAGGAATTGTTTTCTTCTTTTTTTAAATTTTTGGATCTCTTTTTCTAGGTGCTTGACTTTTTACTCATAATTTTCTTGATTTTTTTGGATTTCTCTTTTTTCCCTTAAATTTTCCTCAACTTCTATTATTTGATTTTTTAAAAGTCCCTTTTAAGTCCTTCCAAGAACTCTTTTTTTATAGGGTTTTTTTTTTGCAAGGCAAATGGGGTTAAGTGGCTTGCCCAAGGCCACACAGCTAGGTAATTATTAAGTGTCTGAGACTGGATTTGAACCCAGGTACTCCTGACTCCAGGGCTGGTGCTTTATCCACAGTGCCACCTAACCGCCCCCTTCCAAAAACTTTCTGTGAACTTCTGACCATTTGACTTTTTTATTCAAAGAAGGAGTGACTTTTTTTTTAACTTGGCTCTCTTTTTCTGAGTATCTTTCTAGATCTTCTCTGTCTTGTAGTTCTTTTTCCTTAACTTACTCATTATTATTTTAAATGGTTTATAATTATAATCAGATTCTAGTGTGGGGGATGATGGCTTAGGTTTCAGTTTTTTGATACTACTATTTTCTGAGCCTTGTTTGGGAACCTGACCATTTCTCTTTACCCCCGAGCTATGACTAGGGCCCTCAACCTTATTGGCACCTCAAATGTTTCTTGGTTCCTGTAATCCTTCTTACAGCTGTGATCTTCAGCTCATCCCATTGTCTTGGAACCAAAACCTAAGACTCTTCTCTCCTACAAGTGTCCATAACCAGCACAGTCCTTACCCCTTTGCTACAGCACCTACCAGGCTTGTGCTCATTTCTCTTCATTCACAGCTGAAGCCCAGGTCTGTGCCCCAGTCAGCACAACTGATCCTGGCATACCAAGATTGTAGATGGTCTTTCAATCTTCCCTTACTCATTTGTGTGTGAGATGACCCGGCTTCTCCCAGCACTTGTTTATTGATATATGCCTGAAGATATTTGTACTTCAATCTGGCCAAACCCCGGAGGTTAAGTCTTTCCTAAGATTCTCCCAGGTTGTTTTAGAATGGCTTCTGCTTTATCCTAACTTTTATTTCTGCCATTTAGAGTTCACATTGAAGTGTTATTTTATCATTTGTGGAAGAATTTTGGAGAGTAAGAGCTCAGTAACTCTTGTCTTATTCAGTCATCTTCCCATTATTCTTTATCTTTGTAAGGAATGCATAGCAAGTGAATCTATAGAATTATTTTGTGTACTTTGGTGGATTGATTCACAAATTCTGTTTGAATTTTTGTTAATTCTGGTAGAGAATAGTTTACAATTCTTTGGAGAATTGTCTATTCCTATCCTTTTACCACTTATCTATTGGATTTTGGTAGAGTATTATTTAAAAGTATTGTTGGTTTTTGAGGATTTTATTTTATATCTGACAGTTTTGCTAAAGCTATTACTTGTCTCAATATGTTATGTGATTCCCTAGGTTTTCTAAGCAAACCATCTTGTAATAAGTAAATAATGATAATTACATCATTTACCTATAGTTATGCCTTTAATTTATCTCTTGGCTCATTGCCATCACTAGCATTTATAGATCTACATCAAATAATAGCAATAAGAATAGTATTCTTACTGAATAAGTTTCACTAGTGTTTACTATCTGTATATGATATTTTCTGTTTTAGATTTCTTTATTTAAAACTGTTCCTCTATGCTTTTAGTTTATTGAGATTTTGTCATAAATGAGTGTTGTGCTTTGTCAAAGGCTTTTTTTTTTGAGGCAATTGGACATCTAGTACATGTTTGAGGCTCAATTTGAACTCAAGTCATCCTGACTCCATGGTTGCTACTCCATCCATTGTACCACAGTATCATTGTGCTTTGTCACAGACTTTTTCCCCTGCATAATAAAGATTATTGTATTTGGATTTTTTCTTTTTAGAGATTAATTTTGTTGATTGTATCCTTTTGTCAAACCATCCTTGTATCACTTATAAATCCACCCACTTTAGTCATGAAGAAGGATTTCATGAATGAAATTTGACAAAATTTTAGTTATAGTTTTTAAGATCTTTATTTATTAATAATATTGATTTATATTTCCCATTCTGTGCTTTACCTTTCATTGGTTTAAATATTAGGACAACTTTTGTTTCATAAAATGAGTGAAAGTAGAGTGTTTCTTAGTTTATCAAAATAATTTTTGAGGGTTTTGTACCAATTCTCCTTAAATGTTTTGATGTACTTATCTCTTTATTGGTCCCTTTACAGTTAGTTCTATTTCTAACATTGGATTATTTACAAATTTCATTTGTTCTAGTATTTTATGTCTTTGATAGTATTCATTTGTTTCTTTTGTGTTCCCAGTTTTGTTAGCATATAACTGTACTATGTAGGCTCTGAATAATTTTTAAAAAATTTTATCTGCATAGTGTGATTTCCTCTTGTTTGTTTGTTATTGATTTGATTTACCTCCTCTTTTTAAAGTGGCTATGATATTTGTTTTTGCTTATTTTGTTATATCCATTTATTACTTATATGCATATTGTAGCCAATGTGTATATTATTTTCTCTACTTTTCTTATTTCATTTTACAAAATATAAGCCATATATTCCATGCTTCTCTATATCAGTCATATTTGTCATTTTTACTACACAGTAATATTTATTCTATCACATTCATAAATCAGTGTAATTAACCATTCCTCAAATAGATGATGAATCCTATGTTTGCCATCTTTTGTTACAATAAATGTCTATATAAATACATTGGTATAAATGGGGGTATTCTTTTTATGAGCGACATACTTGAGGTATTTGTCTAGGAGTAGAAGCTCTGATTCAGAGGGTATGGGTATTTTATTTGCATAATATTGATGTTATTGTATGAATTGTTCTCCTGGTTTTGCACACTTCATATGAGTTTTGTCAGGTAACTTTCAAATTGTTCTTTTTTTTTATTTCCTTCAGCTTAATAGTATTTCATTCTATTCATATGCCATAATCAGCTCTTCTTCAATTTATGCTCATTGTTTTACTCTCTCTCTCTCTCTGTCTCTGTATGTGAACATGTACTTTATTACAATTGTTAATTATGTATATTCTTGTGTGTGTGTGTAATATCCTCTGAACTCATAGAATGAAGTAAACGACAAAATTATGCCACATTTATTAACAGTATAATAAACAATTAAACAAAGTCATAAATAATAATTATAATATAACAGTTGTGAGAAAGATAATAGTCAAATTAACCTTTAATCATTACTAAAACTGCTGGCTCCTCATTATTGAAAACATGGCAACACTGTTCATTTCCAGTATACTAGTTAAAGATTATTTTCATATCTTTTCAAGATAAAAGAAAAACCTAGTTCTTTCAGGAAGTAGGTTCTCTTAATCCTTTTATTTTTGTCTCTTTTCTACCATCACATTAAGCAATCTCTTCAGAATGTCAAGCAAACTCTTAAGATTCTATTGCTTTTTAAAGATAGAATTATAATATCAATCACTTCAGTGGAAAGACTATTGATAATGGTTTTATACCTGTACCTGTGTATATTTTCTTCCTAATAAGCTCCTTGAGGGAAACTTTATATCCCAAGAGACTAATTAATAATAATGTTGAAAAGAAAATTGTAATGTTATATAGTGCATCCGATGATGATTATGATTGTATTAGGATATTCTAAGGTGAAAACTAAAATATCCAATAATGTGTTTTTATTTCTTTTGTCATTTTTAGATAGGTACTGTGTGCTATGGGATGGATGAAGCAGAGCAGGATCAACATGAAGCTCGTCTCAAGGAGATGTTTGACAGTTTTGATGTCACTGGCACTGGGTTTCTGGGCCAAGAAGAATTGTCAGACCTCTGCCAGTTGCTGAACCTAGAAGAGGTGACTCCAGTGCTACATCAGGCACTGTTTCAGGACAACCTCTTAGGCAGGGTAAGATTTAAAAAGAGGTAAAGGATTAAAAGGGCTTTTTTGGGGGGGAGGGGGTATAAATGTGGAAGGGAAAGTACTACATGTGGCAGCTTGTGAAAGAACTAGATGCATATGTTACTGGTTGTTAACACTGATGTTTATTTTCTTCATCTGTAAAAAGGTACCCCCCCCATAATACTTACTTCATAGGGTTGTTGTGAACATCAGATAAATGGAGGTAAACTACATGACAGAGCTTAAAGTTTAATATAAAAGTCAATATTTGTTGTTATTATCTTTCTTGTTATTGTTATGTTTACACTGAGTTGTACAATAGAGAAAAAGAAAAGGAAATTAACATTCTCCAAAATTAAACAAAAAGGAATCAGAGTAGACACCAAAATTTCTACCTTGATTTCTTTGTGAACTTTTATTAACTTCAGATTACTTAACTGGGCCTATATTTGTTAGTTTTGGAAACAAGATGTTCACTGAGAGGAGGAAATCATAAATCCTACTGATATGGAATTCTGTTTTCATTTGTAACATCCAACAAAGCTATTTCCTATGTGGATTATTTTTGTAGTAGAGTATAAATTAAATATCCATCCTATGTGATGAATATGGGAAAGTAGGCAAGGGCTATTTGACATAATGTTTCATTCAAAATGGGGAAAGATTTCTCTCATATATGCATACTAATGTTAACTAAATAATATGACTTAAGTCATAATTTTCCTATTGAGCAAGGTAATTGAGGCTATAGGTAGAGAGGGAAAGGTATTTCATCTCTTCTGGTTTTATCAGAGTATGAGTTAGGGGACTTTCAATCTTCTTTGACCTTCAGTTTTGATGTGTTCAAATCTATTTTAATGATTTTTTACAATTATCAAACATTTATATTTTCACCTCTTAACTTGTTGAGATAATGATTTTTAACAATATGATATAAATTGAGTTGAAGTTTTCATCAACTGAAACACTTTTTCTTTTTTTCTTCTCTCTCCTTCATGTTTTCTTTTCTTATTCAATGAAAAAAGTGACACAGTAACTCCAATTATTCATCAGTGAACAAGCATTTTAAAATGTTTACTATGTGCCAGGGACTACAATTGACCCCAAACAACCTAAGACAGCATAGACCAATTTGAAATTAATATATTGATTGTGACATTATCAGGAGCTTTGGCTTAATGTATATGTACTGCCAGTAGATCTTCATTTATAAAACAACAACCTAGGTAAATTCTCGTAAATTATTTGATTATTCTACATTCAAGTCTAAACTGACTTTTTAAAGATCATATTTGTTCACATGTGACCTCTTATCAAAATTCTAAAAATTCTAAAAAATAGCTTCACTTACCAAACCATTATTACCTTTATATCATGGTTTAGCAAACAATATTGTTAGTTCAGATGCTTTGGAGGAAAAAGGAATGTAGTTTCTTGAGTGACCTAGTAAAGACCTTGTGTCTTATGGTGCAGAAGTAGTGATATTAATGGTCTATATAAAATTAGCAGCTTCATTTATTGTATATTAAAATTTGGAACCAAAAATTCAGCTTTCTGTTTTTATAGGGAAGTTGTCTTAGTGTAAATGTGTAAATAGCTGTTGCAGTCATTTTATCCTTCATTTTTTTTTTCCCCTGCAAGGCAATGGGGTTAAGTGGCTTGCCCAAGGCCACACAGCTAAGAAATTATTAAGTGTCTGAGGCTGGATTTGAACTGAGGTCCTCCTGACTCCAGGGCCAGTGCTCTACCCACTGCGCCACCTAGCCGCCCCTGTTGCAGTCATTTTAGATAATGTCAATGAATTAACAATTCATCATTCAGGTAATTTTATTATTAATAGTAATGATAATTCTATTTATATGGTGCTTTAGAGTTTTCAAAGTACTTTGAAAATATTTAATTTTATCCTATCTTAGGAAGTAGGTACTATTCTTTTTCCCACTTTAAAGATTAGGATATTGAGACAGAATTAAATGACTTCCCAGGTCATGCAGCTATTAAGTGTCTGGGGCCAAATTTGAACTCAGGACTTCCTGATGCTAGAGCCAAATTCTAGGCATTGTGCAACTTAGCTACATAAAAATATCTAATATTTATCTAGTGCCTTAAGATTTGCAAATCACTTTACATAAGTCATTCCATTTAATCCTCAAAACAACCTATAGGATACTATTATTATGGTATTATGTAGTATATATTGTAGCACTATAGTATACTGAGGCCGAGGTTTGGATAACCAGGAAGTATCTAAAGCAGTATTTGAACTTATAGCATTGTGACTGTATCCACTAAACTAGCTAATACGATTTTCTGATAATTTGTTTTTGCTAGGCAATGGGGTTAAGTGACTTGCCCAAGGTCACACAGCTAGGTAATTATTAAGTATCTGAGGTTGAATTTGAATTCAGGTACTACTGACTCCAGGGCTGGTGCTCTATACACTGCACCTCTTATTTGCCCCCCTTCTGATAATTTGTAGTCATAAACTAAGGAAGCAGAATTACTGGCTGATTTGTTAAAAACTTGATACTTTAAGTTATTTGCTCTTTCCAATTGATATTTATATGTGAATAATAGATATATGTCCAATAACATGATATTTACCCAGATCTTGGTGATGAAAAGCAAATAGAACTGTGCAATTATATTACAGTTTAATTTGTTTGTCATGTAAAGTAAGACAATCTTCAAATAACATTTGATACTTTCCAAGGAATTGTGTAATTCTAAACAGATGATCCCATAATCTTGACTTAGTATCTTAGCTTATATGATCTTTTTTTCTGTTTGTTTTAAAATTACCAGAAAAAAAAAACTTGGTTGTGTGCAATGAGTAAAATATGATCTATGAAAATTTTATTACAGCATTGTTAATATCTGTTTTAACAGTGGTGTTAATATATCTTTGTTTTAATCCTATATTGTTGGTATAGGTAAGCTTCCATCTATTTGAAAAGTGTTTTATCAAATATGACAATATAAAGTTCTTTAGTTGACTTTCATGTCTTGCCAACACATATAGGAACTATAGAAACTCAACTAAAAGAAAATCCTCAAAGAGATTAGAATAATTGGAAAAGTCATAATTGCTCATGAGTAGACCAAACCAATATCAAAAATGAAAATTCTACCTAAATTAATTTCATAATTTGATGATTTACCAATAAAACTACCAAAAGATTACTTTGAAGAATTAGAAAAATAATAACAAAATTCACCTGAGTATTGAAATGTCAAGATTCTCAAGGGAATTAATGGAAAAAAACTGAGAAGAGAGACTTCCTAGTTAAAGGACCAATAAAGTAACAGACTAAACATTTTCTCTGATCCTCACAACCTCTCAAAACTCAGCAAAATAGGAATCATGTAGGAGAGGTAAAGCATTTTTAGTACTTTCCATGATCTGTAACACCAAGAACCCAACCATGATAAAAGTTCCATGAACTAATGCTCAAGTCTCAGTTCATTTAATAGAATAAAGGAATGAAGGGACTAGATATACAGAACACTAACAGAAACTGATTAGAAGGTAAAACCAAAAATACCTGTAAAAGTACTTGTAAATTTTTAATCCCATGAGAATTACAAAGAATAAAGAAGTACTAAATAAGTATGAGGACCATAAACCAAAGAATGAAAGTTTAAGTTAAAAAAAGATAGTGAAGGAAAGAAATCCTTTCTAGTAAAAGATTCAGAAAATAAAAATTTTAAAATGAACAAAAAAAGTTAAGTGGAATAGAAAAAGGGGGATTACACTTGACTAAGTGAAAGTCAGTCTTTTTTAGAAGGAAAGAATTAAATAACCAGATGAAAGTAACAAGAAAATACTAATAAACAAAACTTCAAAACCAGAGAAAGAGTCTCAAATGCAAAATGGGATCTGAGAGTAAGTAAAGGTAGTAATTGGGAACAGAGTAATTTATTTAAAGATTAAGCTAGCATATTGTTTATATTGTGGAAGGGGAAAATAAGCTTAAAAAAACTCAGTATTAGAGACAAATTGAGGACAATATAAAAGTAACTCAGAACAAGAAAGAATGACAGGTGCATAAGAAAAGAAACTCATGTAATCTATTCCTTTCAAGAAAGACATTTTAAAAACAAATTCATACAAAGAGTAAAAATGAGGACCTGGAAAAAAATTATTATTTATCAAATGAATAAATAAATAAGAAGTTGTCATCATGCTAGTAGAGACAGCAAAAATAAACATTCAAAACATAAAAAGAGAAAACAAGCAAACCACATTCTACTGGAAAAGAATCATAGCCAACCAACATTAAATAGTATTTTATGCTTTAATTGCCTTTGCATCCAAATTCATAAAGTAAACATTAGCAGTAATACAATGTGGTAGGGAATTTCACTTTTGTCAGTTTTAGAGAAGTTCAATATAAAGATAAACAAATGAAAATATAGAACTGAATAAATTGTTGAAACTAGAACTGAAAAATTTAAAGCATTTTCTAAATGACAATGCCAAAAATACCTATTTCCTCAAGCACTACATGGAACTTCTACAAAAAAATGACTAGAGATATAGTAAACAAATATAAAAAGACAGAAATTGAAAATATGTCATTTACAGTTAATTTTTCAATAAAAAATAATAATTGGTCCAGTGAGCACAAAATACAGGCTCAAATGGGTTAAATAAATAAATCATACAAACAATTTGTAATTATGTGAAAGAAAATGGTAATGATGAAGCAAAACAAATTTTCTTGGATGCAGCTGAAGCAATCCTTAAGAAAAAATCATATCTCTACAAACATATCAATAAAATAGAAAGAAACAAGGAATTGAAATGAATTTTTAAAGAAATAGTAAACAAACATGCAAATCTAAAACAATTAAAAAAGGAGTTATTAAATATTCAATTAGAAAAACTGGAAAATATTTTTATAGAAATGATAGAGCTAAAAGCCAGTTCTTTGACAAAGCTAATAAAATTGATAAACCTTTGGTCAATCTGGTTAAAAAAAAGAGGCTTGAAAATCAGATCAATACAATAACAAATAAACAAAGTGAAATCAAAACAAAACAAGAAGGAAGAAATTATAATGCACAATTATCTACTAAAAACCTGTAGATAAAAAATAGATGAATACCACCAAAAATATAAAATACAAACTGACAGTGACCAAAAATAGATCTTAAATAAGCCAATCCCAGGAAAGAAAATAGAATGAACATGAAACTAGAACCCAAGAAAAAGAAATTCATAGTCTTGATGAATTTACAGAATTCTGCATTCTTTTAAAGAATAATTCATATGATGAAATTATTAACAGTATGTGAGAAAGTAAGCCCCAAACAAAATCCTTTTTTAAAAAACAACTATAGCCCTAATACCAAAATTAGGGAAGGATAAAAAAAGCTTTAGACCCATATCATTAATGAATATGTCTTCAAAAATGTATAACCTATATCAGATTGCTTTCTGTCTTAGGGAAGGGGAATGGAAGAGAAGAAAGGAGAAAAATTTGGAACTCAAAATCTTACAAAAATGAACGTTGAGGGAGTCAGGAGAACCTGAGTTCAAATCCGGCCTCAGACACTTAATCATTACCTACCTGTGTGACCTTGAGCAAGTCAGTAACCCCATTGCCTTAAATAAATAAAAAATTTTTAAAAAAAGAATGTTGAAAACTATCTTTACATGTAACAGAAAAAAATATTAAGTGTTTAAAAGATTAACAAATCATTCAATATATAGCCACGTTGGATCTTTACAAGGATAGTTCAGCATTAAGGAAATAGTAAAACTATACTATAAACCAAGACATTCAAAAACTACATAATAATTTCAATTGATATAGACAAAGTCTTTGGGAATATAACGTTCATTTATGCTAAAATCCTACACACAAAAGTGTAGACCTTTTCACAACTCATCTGACAATATTAGTGTTCCTCCCTTTCCTTAACCTTTCAAAGTTGTCTATTCCCAACTTTTATCATATAACAATTTGCAAGATGTTATGTGAAATTCAGGTTTGTTTTGATTTCCATTTCTCTTATAATGAGTGATTTGAAGCAATTTTCATTTAATTAATGATTATTTTTATCTCTTAGCTACTTCCCTTCTCTCTTTCTGAAGAAAAGGAAATAGGAAAAAAAAAGAAAAAGTACTAAATAAACTGAAATAGTAAATTTAGCATTTTTTTGTGTAACATAGAACTGGAAAGTTAATGCCAGTATATTGAAGAATGGCTAAACAAGGTGTGATATGCAAATGTCGCATATTTTTGCACCATAAGAAATAATGAATATGAAGAATTCATAGAACTATGGAAAAAGTTATGTGAATTTAAGCAGACTCAAGTGTTGAAAATTAGGAAAACAGTATGGAGTATAGAATAATCCATATGCTTTCAGATTAGTTTGGGTAGTTTACTGTAACTACTTTTTTTCCCTTTAAAAACATAAATTCTTTGTTTTAAGAGTTCCTTTCTGTGTTAGGGATGGAGCATCAATGTATTAGGGAATGTAGGATATCCAAAAAATTTTATCATTGAAGCTGGAGACATAAAATTTTCTCCACAATTTCCAAATTCAATGTGAAGAGACTTGGGTTAATTTTTCATTTCCTTATATTTACAGTTTCCATTTGAAAAAATAGTAATTCCTAACATGGAAAGATTTTTAAAAAAAAATCAGTTGACATCTCTAAAATATGTTATTATTATTATTATTATTATTATTATTATTATTATTATTATTATTTGAGTCTAAAAGGCCCATAAATACAAAGGGAGTATCATTTTTTTAAAAAAGTACAGATGATTAAACAAGTAAAATCCAGTTTTAGATAGATATGAATAAGAGTTTAAAAGAGTATGATTCCTCTATTTCAGTGAATAGTTGTTAGGTATGAAACCTTAATTTCTTCTGATTAAATTTTAATAACCAAAACCCTTTAAATAAGAATTATTGAAATGTTAAATTCCTGTAACAAATTTATTATCTATTCAAATGGGCAAATATTTTTGGTCATGTAGCTCACAATTAATATATAAAAGACATGCTAAAAACAATAGTCAGGAAAAGCAGTATATCTAATTCTATTCTGGGAAAGTATGTTCCAACTTCTTGCTTCCTCCTTCTGCCAAGAAAGGTGGGCAACTCCTTAATGAGTATTAAGTTGTTTGGGGGTTCTGAGAAACTAATTGATTTGTCCAGGGTCAAAAGATTAATATAGATGAGAGGCATTTATAGCTTTCTTAATCTACTAAGACCATTCTACTTTCTACTTATCCAAGATAAAATTTAAAGAAGTATTTTTAATAGAAAATACCTAGTTTTGTGATTAGAATATCTTGTTATTGACTTCTTTTCTTTGTTCTATAAAACAATGTGTATATATAATACACATATAGAGTATATAGTATTTAAAGTCAATTGTCAGCATTTGCATGTTTAACTTTCATGACTTCAAGCATTTGTGTGATTTTATTAAACACTTCATTTTTACTTTCACATTGGCAACCATGGACATTCTTGGCTATGCTCAGTAGAGAAAAGAATATGAGTTATAATACATGCAAGTTTTTGGAGCAACTATTTACTATTAGTCACTTCACTGTTCTTGTTCACTCTACCATTATAAAAAAAAACTGTGTGTTTGCAAATTTTCATTGTTTGCCTTTAAAACTCATATTTTGCATGCAGTTAATACACACAGATATTCAGAGTATATCACTTGTCCTTTGGCCTTTAAGTCCAAGTATGTGAATTTAGTGATGCGACTTAAAATGAGAAAATAAAGGTTTTAAATAAATTCATAGAATTTCTGTACTTGCTGTTGGCCACAAGTTTGGTGTGAGTGAATCAATTATTCACTATATCCATAAAAAAGGAAGAAACTATTTTTTGGTGCTGTAGGTTTCATATTTTGCAAAAAGTGAATATTGTCTTAAATCAGTTTTTTTTATTTGAAATGTTAAGTACAAAAGGTTATAGAATTCTATGAAGCTACTAATGAGAAAAAATATTTTTCATATTACCAATTTCATTTTGTGTACTGCATTTTATGGATTATTTCATAGTTACTGTGTTAGTCACAGCAATCTCTAGCAAAAGATTGTTGGTTATGTGAGTCTAATCCTCATTTCCCAGAGGTTCAGTGTACCAGCATTTGCATTTTTGACGTTCACTCCATTTTCTAGGAATACTAACCTCTGTAAAAGTTGAGTATGGATTGTGTTGTCATATAGAATAGAAAATAGGAAACTATGATTTGGAAAAGTGCTTTTTCTTCAGGACATACAATTGAGAGAGAGCAGAACGGTGTGACATAGTCTCGGGGTGCTTGACTCCAAATCCTGTGTTCTTACCAGTCTTTTATCTTTCAATACACAAATAGGTAAATTGTCATTATTCAATATGTTTTCATCATTTCATTATCTGACACTACCTACCAGAATGTTTTGAACATAAATATGTACTAAATAAATGCTGAAATGCAGTTTTCCTTCTTAGAAAGTTGATCTTCCACTTATTTGTACTTTTCCTCTGGAAAATTAATTGTAAGGCAGATGATATGGCACTTTCAAAGCTTTGGATATTTAATTGCCTTAGTTTTTGTTCTTAGTGATAGAAATAAAAACAAGAACAGGAGAATAAAACTTGATTTTTTAATTGTTGATAATTATCCAAGAATCAAAGTGATTTCTCTCCTAGATAATATTGTCCTAGAATTAAAGAGAATTTCACATCTCCCTCTTTTTCAAATATGAGGTGACATATTTTAGTTTATCTACAATAAGATTAAACGTGAAAATGACAAAGATGACTTTTATACCATAAAACTTTTTTGCATTGTCTGTAATATTAGCTATGCCTGGTGAACATTCTTTTCAGCCAGACTAAATCTCATTTAAAGGAACTGAAAAAATAATTCTCAATGATTCCTCTTTTTTTGTTAATCTTTGTTTATAAAGTTCTCAGGTTAAAAGGAATCAAGAGAAAATCTGTTCTTTGCCTCTAGGCAGGGTCAAATCATTGGGAAAAGATAATTGCTTTTTTTTCATAATAAGCTGAAAAGAAGACTCAAATGGTAGTAATCTCTAGTATCTCACAATCTTTAGTTTCTCTTGCCTTGAATAAAAGGAAGACTGGAAAAAAATAAAATTATTTTTCTAATATTTCAAAAAGATGTTTTTCTTTTTCTTAATGACTTTTTCAGGGAATGAGAGAATATTTATCTTGAAATTTATAGTGGAAAGATTTAAAAAATTATCTCCCCCCCTTTATTTTTTTATTTATTTTTGGTTTTTGCAAGATAATGGGGCTAAGTGACTTACCTAAGGTCACATGGCTAGGTAAGTATTATGTGTCTGTGGTAGGATTTGAACTCAGGCCTTCCTCACTCCAGGGCCAGTGTTCTATCCACCTGCCCCTTTCTCTTATATTTTAGAAAAAAATTAGAGAGAAAAAACAAAAACAAAACAAAAGAAAAGGGGAAATTGTGACTTTACACGTATCGGTTATATATATATATATATACATATATATATATATATATGTAAATATGTATGTATGTATGTGTATGTGAATGATTAGTGTTTATTTTTTGGATGACAACTTAATTCATTATTTTCCCCTTAGGTATACTTTGATCAATTTAAAGAAGCACTAATACTTGTTTTATCCAGAACATTCTCTTTTGAAGAACACTTTGAAGAACCAGGTAAGATTTTTTTCCCTTTCTTATTCCCTATTTCCTTTTAAAACTAGTTTTTAACAAAGGAACAATTTGTAGAGGAGAGTATGAGTAGAAGAGTTTTAAGTTTGAAAGGCATCTGCTTTTCAAAGACTGGTTTATTTTCGATATTGCAGTTTTGTAAATACTGAGCACTAACAGAACACTTTTATTACTTTATATGGGAAGAAGTAATTGATATTCCCCCCCTAGGATCAATTTGTATCGCATTAACTCATTCTTGGAGTAGAGTTGAAAAGACTAGAAGAATGCTCCATTTCCCATTATCAAAAACCAAACACTGAGTACGGTTATCCCTTCCACATTATGACTTTCCCCATCATAGTTTCAGTATATTATGGATCAGTATAAGAAATGGAAATGAGAATTTTTGAGGAGTTTTGTGAAAGGCATAGACAACACACAAAAGTCAGCAGACAACACAGAGTCTATGACTAAATAAATAACCCAGATTTTTACAAAAAAGATACTTGAAACACCCCATAAAAGAAAAAAGAAAAAATTCAAACTTCTTCTCTTGGTACAAAGGGAGGACAAAAAAATTTTATGCGGGAGTTTAACACCCTCCCCCCATCCCCCCCATATGTCACATAAACCAAAAGAAACTTTACATAATTGAACAAGGAGAAATAGAATCAGAATGCTCTGAGCACTATTCCAATCCTATATGACAGACACAGTTTTACATTTCATAGGTTTAAAAAGAGGAGTAGATTAAGTAATAGTGGGAAATGTCAAAGATGTTGAGATTTGTACATTTATATTCTCAAATTTTGATATCTTTTACATTCCAACACCTTTTACCTCATAAATGTCCCTGTAATTTCATTAAAATGTCTTTGTCACCTAGGTTTTAACTGTCAAGTTTGCTCCAAGATTGAGTTGATCTTTTTCTGCATAAACTGGGCAAATTAAATTATATTTTAGAACATCAAATGAGGTTAAGCTATTGTAGAAATGCTTCTAAAGGGAAACATACCTTGAGATGATTTTATTTATCTAAGATTTCTGAGGAAGAGCTAAATCTTAAATAATACTCAGGGGAATATTTGGAGAGTGGAATTTTTGTATTAAAAACAATTCTTTCTGAGTTTTTTTTCAATTGCAAGTAATTACTTGCTAATATAAAAGTTTTATAGAAGTGATGCTTCTCTTCTTAGATGTTCTTGTTATATTTGATTATGCCCGGAATTAAAGTAAGCAGAAATGTTTTATTATTTTCATTTTAGAAGTATGTTAAGAAATAAAGATTTGCTGTGCCATTTCCCTTTCTCTTTCTACTATTTTATAGTATTCAATTGTGAGAAAGAAAATTCTAATTGGAGAGGCTTACTATTCATTAGGAACCCTGAAGGTGATAATCTGGAAGATTATTACTTTTTTGTATTTTTTTCTTAGACAGTATAGTTATCATAGATTATTGCTAAAGGAAAGAGGAGTTCAGGTGTTCTTTGTTATCTCCTTTTGATAACAGTTTCTTGCCTACTGCTTAGATTGTTATACTACTTAAACAAAAGTGCAAGATCTGAGAACCTTGTATTGTTGGTATGGTGACGTGAGGTGATCAGGATTTAACATGACTCTTTTCCACCAGCTAGTTGTATGACCATGGACTATGGGCTTTTGCTTCTCTGGGCTTTGATTTCCTCATCTGTAAAAATGGAAAGTTAGGTTGGTGCAGTGGATAGAGTAGAGTGCTGGGTTCAAAGTCAAGAGGATTTATTTGCAAAAATAATCTGGAGAAGGAAATTATAATCTACTCTAGGATCTATGCCAAGAAAACTCAAAATGGGATTATAAAGTCAGATACAACTGAAACAAATGAATAACAACAAAAACAAAAAAATGGATGGGAGGAGCTTAAATTAAATCATCCTGAAAGCCCTTACTAATCTAATATGTTTTCTTATTATTTTAAATTCTCTAAGTTTTTCTACCTGTAAAATGAGAATTATTTTATCTATAACATATGTTGTTGTGAGGCTTTGGTTTATAATAGATTGCTTTTTGGACTTTTCCCTGAAAATTAAGTGCTTACTGTGTGCCAGACACTGTAATAAACACTGGGGTGGGGGTGGGGATACAAAAAGAGGCAAAAAAACTGTCTCTGTCTTCAAGGAACTTACAATTTAATGGGAAAGATAGCATACAAATCAACATGTACAAAGCAGGCTCTCTCTCTCTCTCTCTCTCTCTGTATATATATATATATATATATATATATATATATATATATATATATATATATATATATATATATATAAAATAATTAGGAAATTAGGAAATAATTAATAGAAAGAAAGCACTAGAATTAGGTAGCTTCTTGGAGAAAGTGAGATTTTAGTTAACACTTAAAGAAAATCAGGGAATTCAATAGACAAAGCTGAGGTGTGAGAGTGGAGGCACATAAAGACAGTCAGAGAGGTTTCCCTGAGCCAGGAGTTGTAGCATCTTATTCATGGAACAGCCAGGAGACTAGTGTCTTTGGATCAATGTAAGGTGTCAGAAGACTGAAAATGTAGGAGGGGACTAACACTGGGGGATTAAGGGAATAGGGGACTAGTTTTTAAATGCCAAATAAAATGTTTTGTATTTGCTCCTGGAGGTAATAAGAAGCCACTGAAATTTATTGACTAGGTCAAGTGACATGATCAGACCTAAGTTTGAGGAAAATGACTAAAGTGGCTGAATGGAGGATGACCTAGAGTTGGGAGAGATTGAAGCAAGCTGATTCATAACAGACTTTTCCGGGATGAGGTGATAAAGGCCTGCATTAGAATAGTGGATGTGTCAGAGAAGAGAGAGAGCATATACAAGGAGTTGCAAAGATAAAATTCAATAGATGTTGGGAAGAGCCTGGATTTGGGTGATGATGAGAGATCATGAAAGTCTGGAAACATGGTGTTGCCCTATAAGTAAAGTTCTTTGCAACCCTTAAAGAATCAGTCATTCTGCTATGAGATTGCTAAATTCATTCCATGACATTCCACTGCTCCCAAATTTTTGGTTTCAAGAGGCTTTTTTCTTCTAGGATAAAATTCAAGCACCTTTCTCTGAAATTAATGTCCTTCATAATCTGACTCTAACCTGTCTTTACAGACCAATCTCACATTATTCCCCATCACGTACTGCATATACTAGACAAACTGGTCTGCTTGCATTTTCGTGTGTATTATATTTCACTTTCTACCTACCCTTTCTGCTTTTGCATGGGCTGTCCTCATGCCTAGAATGCCTTTTTGCTTGTGTCTCTTGGAATCCTTGCCTCCTTTCAAGGCTCAATGCAAATACAGTTTTTTTTAATTTTTTTTATTTTTATTAAAGATATTATTTGAGTTTTACAATTTTCCCCCAGTCTTGCTTCCTTCCCCCACCCCCACCCCACAGATAGCACTCTGTCAGTCTTTATTTTGTTTCCATGTTGTACCTTGATCCAAATTGGGTGTGATGAGAGAGAAATCATATCCTTAAAGAGAACAGAATTCTCAGAGGTAGCAAGATCAGACAATAAGATAACTGTATTTTTTTTCCAAATTAAAGGGAATAGTCCTTGTACTTTGTTCAAACTCCACAGCTCCTTATCTGGATACAGATGGTACTCTCCTTTGCAGACAGCCCAAAATTGTTCCAAATTGTTGCACTGATGGAATGAGCAAGTTCTTCCAGGTTGAACATCACTCCCATGTGGCTGTTAGGGTGTACAGTGTTTCTCTGGTTCTGCTCATCTCACTTGGCATCAGTTCATGCAAATCCCTCCAGGTTTCCCTGAAATCCCGTCCCTCCTGGTTTCTAATAGAACAATAGTGTTCCATGACATACATATATACCACAGTTTGCTAAGCCATTCCCCAATTGAAGGACATTTACTGGATTTCCAATTCTTTTCCACCACAAACAGGGCTGTTATAAAGACTTTTGTACAAGTAATGTTTTTACCCTTTTTCCTCATCTCTTCAGGGTATAGACCCAGTAGTGGTATTGCTGGGTCAAAGGGTATGCACATTTTTGTTGCCCTTTGGGCATAGTTCCAAATAGCTCTCCAGAAGGGTTAGATGAATTCACAGCTCCACCAACAGTGTAATAGTGTTCCAGATTTCCCACATCCCTTCCAACAATGATCATTATCCTTCCTGGTCATACTGGCCAATCTGAGTGGTGTGAGGTGGTACCTCAGAGAAGCTTTAATTTGCATTTCTCTAATAATTAATGATTTAGAGCGTTTTTTCATATGGCTATGGATTGCTTTGATCTCATCTGTAAATTGCCTTTGCATATCCTTTGGCCATTTGTCAATTGGGGAATGGCTTTTAGTTTTAAAAATATGACTCAGTTCTCTGTATATTTTAGAAATGAGTCCTTTGTCAGAATCATTAGTTGTAAAGATTGTTTCCCAATTTACTACTTTTCTTTTGATCTTGATTACATTGGTTTTATCTGTACAAAAGCTTTTTAATTTAATGTAATTGAAATCATCTAATTGGTTTTTAGTGATGTTCTCCAACTCTTTCTTAGTCATAAACTGTTCCCCTTTCCATAGATCTGACAGGTAGACTAGTCCTTGATCTTCTAATTTGCTTATAGTATTGTTTTTTATGTCTATGTCCTGTAACTATTTGGATCTTATCTTGGTAAAGGGTGTGAGGTGTTGGTCTAATCTAAGTTTCTTCCATACACTCTTCCAATTATCCCAGCAGTTTTTATCAAAGAGGGAGTTTTTATCCCAATGGCCTGACTCTTTGGGTTTATCAAACAGCAGATTACTATAATCCTCTCCCGCTTTTACACCTAGTCTATTCCACTGGTCCACCACTCTATTTCTTAGCCAATACCAAACAGTTTTGATGACTGATGCTTTATAATATAATTTTAGATCGGGTAGTGCTAAGTCACCTTCGTTTGCATTTTTTTTCATTAAGTTCCTGGCAATTCTTGACTTTTTATTTCTCCATATGAATTTACTTACAATTTTTTCTAACTCATAAAAGTAATTTTTTGGAATTTTGATTGGTAGGGTACTAAACAGATAGTTTAGCTTTGGTAGAATTGTCATTTTTTATTATATTAGCTCTCCCTATCCATGAGCAGTTGATATTTGCCCAGTTATTTAAATCTGATTTAATTTGTGTGAGAAGTGTTTTATAATTGTTTTCAAAAAAGATTCTGAGTCTGTCTTGGCAAATAGACTCCCAAATAATTTACACTGTCTGAGGTTACTTTGAAGGGATTTCTCTTTCTAGCTCTTCCTGCTGTTTCTTGCTAGACAGATATAGAAAAGTTGAGGATTTATGAGGGTTTATTTTATAACCTGAAACTTTGCTAAAATTGCTAATTGTTTCCAGTAGTTTTTTGGATGATTTCTTGGGATTCTCTAGGTAGACCATCATGTCATCTGCAAAGAGCGAGAGTTTTGTCTCTTCTTTCCCAATTCTAATTCCTTTAATTTCTTTTTCTTCTCTAATTGCTGAAGCTAACATTTCTAATACAATATTGAATAGTAGTGGTGATAATGGGCACCCTTGATTGACCCCTGATCTTATTGGGAATGCCTCTAGCCTCTCCCCATTGAATATAATGCTTGTTGATGGTTTCAGATAGATACTGCTAATTATTTTAAGGAACAGTCCATTTATTCCTACAATCTCTAGTGTTTTTAATAGGAATGGATGCTGTATTTTGTCAAAAGCTTTTTCAGCATCTATTGATATGATCATATGATTTCTGATAGGTTTGTTATTGATATAATTGAGTATACTAACAGTTTTCCTAATATTGAACCATCCATGCATTCCTGGAATAAATCCTACTTGATCATAATGTATTATCCTAGTGATGACTTGTTGTAGTCATTTTGCTAAGATTTTATTTAGGATTTTTGCATCTATATTCATCAGGGAAATAGGTCTATAATTTTCTTTTTCTGTTTTAACTCTTCCTGGTTTAGGTAACAGTACCATATTGGTTTCATAGAAAGAGTTAGGCAGAGTTCCATCTTTCCTTATTTTTCCAAAGAGTTTATATAGGATTGGAACCAATTGTTCCTTAAATGTTTGGTAGAATTCACTTGTGAATCCATCAGGCCCTGGAGATTTTTTTTTAGGGAGTTCAATAATGGCTTGTTGAATTTCTTTTTCTGAGTTAGGGTTGTTTAGGTGTTTAATCCCTTCTTCATTTAACCTGGGCAACTTATATTTTTGTAAATATTCATCCATTTCACTTAGATTATCAAATTTATTGGCATAGAGTTGGGCAAAATAATTTTGAATTATTACTTTAATTTCCTCCTCATTGGTGGTGAGTTCACCTTTTTCATTTATAATACTAGCAATTTGGTTTTCTTCTTTCTTTTTTTTAATCAAATTGATCAGAGGTTTATCAATTTTATTAGTTTTTTCATAATACCAACTTTTGGTTTTATTAATTCAATAGTTTTTTTGCTTTTGATTTTATTAATTTCTCCTTTAATTTTTAGAATTTCTAATTTGGTATTTGATTGGGGATTTTTGATTTGTTCTTTCTCTAATTTTTTTAGTTGCATGTTTAGTTCATTGATTTCCTCTTTCTCCAATTTATTCATATAAGCATTTAGAGCGATAATATATCCCCTGAGTGTCTCTTTGAATAAATCCAATAGGTTTTGTTATGTTGTTTCATTATTATCATTATCTAGGATAAAATGTTTAATTCTTTCTATAATTTGTTTTTTGGTCCACTCATTTTTTTAAATGAGGTTATTCAGTTTCCGATTTGCTCTGGGTCTATATCTCCTTGGCCCAGTATTGCATATGACTTTTATTGCATTGTGATCTGAGAAAGATGTATTCACTATTTCTGCCTTTCTGCAGTTGATCATTAGGTTTTTATGTCCTACTACATGGTCAATTTTTGTATAAGTTCCATGTACTGCAGAGAAAAAGGTATATTCCTTTCTATCCCCATTCAGTTTCCTCCATAAGTCTACCATATCTAATTTTTCTAACAGTCTATTTACTGCCCTAATTTCTTTCTTGTTTGTTTTATGATTTGATTTATCTAGATCTGATAGTGGGAGGTTGAGGTCTCCCACTAGTAGAGTTTTGCTGTTTATGTCTTCCTGTAATTCTTTCAGCTTCTCCTCTAAGAATCTGGGTGCTGTCCCACTGGGTGCATATATATTCAATATTGAAATGACTTTATTGTCTATGGTACCTTTTAGGAGGATAAAGTTTCCTTCCTTATCTCTTTTAACCTATCTATTTTTGCTGCTGCTTTGTCTGAGATAAGGATTGCTACCCCTGATTTTTTTTACTTCAGCTGAAGCAAAATATATTTTGCTCCAACCTTTTACCTTTACTCTATATGTATCTCTCTGCTTCAAATGAGTTTCTTGTAAGCAGCATATTGTAGGATTCTGGTTTTTAATCCACTCTGCTATTTGCTTACATTTTAAGGGAGAGTTCATCCCATTCACATTCAAGGTTATGATTACTAATTCTTTATCGCCCTCTGTGCTATCTTCCCTCTGTTTGTATTCCCCCCCTTTCCCCCCTTTTATCCATATTCCCCAGTATTTTGTTTTTGAATACCACCCCTTCAGTGTGTTTGCCCTCCTATATCAACCCTCCCCTTTCTTTCCCCTTTCCCTTTTTCCCTTTTCCCTTCCCTTCCTTTTGTTATTTTCCCCACTCCCCTTCCCTTTCTCCATCCCCCCTGTCCCCTTTCCCCCTTTTAATACTTGAAAGCTTTGATGTTTTATAAGTTAACTGAGTACATGTAGGTTGACTTTAAGCCAAGTCTGATGAGAAGATTCAGGTGTTTCTCCTCTGCTCCCTTCTTCCCCCCTATTACCATAGGTTTTTTTGTACCTCTTAGTGCAATGAGATTTGTCCCATTCAATCCCCTCCCTCCTCCCGTCTCTTTCCTGTCCCCCTTTTTAGGGAGGTAGTGTATTTTTTAAGATCATTCTATCTATGCCATAGAAAATGCTGAGTGTCTGTCACTTCTAGTTCAGTGTATTCTATTGAATAGAGTGAAAATTCCTGAGAGTTATTAGAGTCTTTCTCCCAAGTGGGGTTAAAGCCAGTTACATCCCATTAGATAGCAGTCTCATGGATAGGTCATGGATATCCATCATTTCTGGCTAGGCATATTCTCTCTGTTAGAGTTACATTTCTCAGGATTTATGAGAGTCTCTTCTGACCCCCCCCCCCATGCTGGGATATAGCCAGTTTCAATTTACTGGATTGCATTTTTTTTCTTTTACAGACCCCCCTTTTTTTTTTACCTTTTCATGTGTCACTTGAACCTCCTATTTGATGTCCAAATTTTCTGTTTAGCTCTGGTCTTTGCATCAGAAATTTTTGGAATTCTTCCATTTCGTTAAATGTCCATCTTTTTCCCTGGAAGAGAAGGCTCAGCTTTGCAGGAAAGTAGATTCTTGGCTGCATTCCAAGCTTCCGTGCTCTTCGAAATATTTCGTTCCAGGCCCTTCAATCCCTTAAAGTTGATGCAGCCAAGTCCTGCGTGATCCTTACTGTGGCTCCTTGATATTTAAATTGTTTCTTTTTGGCTGCTTGCAGGATTTTCTCTTTTATCTGATAGTTCTGGAGTTTGGCCATCACATTCCTTGGTGTTTTCATTTTAGTATCTTTTTCTGGTGGGGATCAATGTACTCTTTCAATAACTACTTTGCCCTCCGATTCCATCATATCAGGGCAGTTTTCCATCACTAGATCCTGTAATATTAAGTCCAGGCTTTTTTTCTCTTCAATGTTTTCAGGAAGTCCTATAATTTTCAGGTTGCCCCTCCTCGATCTATTCTCAAGGTCAGTGGTTTTGTTGATGAGATATTTTACATTTGCTTCTATTTTTTTCTATTGTTTTGATTTTGTTTAACTGACTGTTGCTGTCTCATGGAGTCATTAGTTTCTGTAGACTCTGTTCTTTTTTTTAGTTTTCTTCATTAACCATTTTGCAACTCCTTTTCCAATTGGTCAATTCTACTTTTGAAAGAGCTTTCCATTTGACCAATTGAGGTTTTGAGAGAATTAATTTCTTTTTTGTATTTGCTCATTTGAGGATCTGAAAATTTATTCTCCTTTTGTGTTTGTCTAATTGTACTTTCTAAGGTTTTGTTTTCTTGTTGTAAGGTATTAATTGTCTCTCCCAAATTTTTAAGCTCCTTCCTTATTTCTTTAAGGAAGTCTTTCTATGCTGGAGATCAGATTGTATTCTCCTCAGAGGTTCCAGGTCTCTCTGAGTTGAGGTCTTTCCCTTCCAGGAATTTTTCTATGGATCCACCTTTGTGCTGACCCTTCTTCATTATGCTAAGACCTTGAGTTGGGAGGGGGCTGGTTCACCTGGGATTGGGATTGCCAAAGGCTTTACTGAGTGAAGTTTCTCTGACTGGCCAGTAGGAGATGCTGGTTGCCCTTTCTGGGGTGTCTGTGACCTTGGTTGCGAGGCCTTCTCCCTTTGCTTGAGGGAAGGAATTGGAGCTATTGAATTCTTTTGCCTTCAATCAATGGTGGGCTTTACCCTGGCCTGAGGTCATTCCTCAGCTGGGCTGGTTCTTTTGCTCACACACCTGGGCCTGAGGCAGAAGTAGTTTGCAATTGTTTGTTTTGGAGGAGGCTTCAGTGCAATGGAGGGGTGGACTCAGAGTTTCTCAGACCTGAGGAGCCCAGGGATGGCATCTGCAGCTCTCCTGCACCAGAACTCTCCCCGCAGCCCCTTCCCTAACCTCCAGGGGGACAGCACCAACACCAGTGCCTCTGCTTCCCGCAGACCCAAACCCCTTTCGTCCAGCCCCACTGCTGATCCAGCAGGTCTGGCTCTCAGGCCCTCAGACTCCCGGTTCCAATTCAGCTGTTAATCTGGCTGATCCGGGGCTGTTCCTCCCTCGGAGCCCAGACTCACCTGCCCGTACTCAGCCAAGGCTGCTGCAGGAGACAAATCCTGAGGTAAATGTTTCTCTCCTGGCTTTTCTTTCTGGGTTTCCTGGTTCGGATTTCTTTTAAGAGGTTTTTTTTCCATGTGATAGATGGGGAAGAGATCAGGAGACTTTAGAACTGTGCCTGTCTTCTCTCCGCCATCTTAGCCAGAAGTCACAAATACAGTTTTCTTAAGAGACTTATTCTGATTGGCCATGATTATATATTTATTTCGTATAACTCCTGGGTTTACTCCTCTGGAGCCAAACAACAAGGCTAATCTGTCCAAATAATAATCTTTCTGCTATTTGAAGAGAGCATTCCTGTCCCCTTGTCCTTTTCTTTACACATATAGGGGAAAAGTCTCTTCAACAAATCTTTGTATATCATGAAGTTAAAGTTCTTTTCTATTTCGGTTGTCATCTCTTGGACACTTTCTATCCTATGCATGTCCTTCTTAATTGGGTCATCCATTGTAAACAGGTGGGGTAAAAGCAGAATACCATGGAATCAGCACTTCTCTATTCCTGGATGTGTGACCATTTCTTCTAATAAGACTGCATCCTCCCAGAACCTCCAATTTTTTTAAATAAAGATTTTATTTATTTTGAGTTTTACAATTTTCCCCCGATCTTACTTCCTTTCCCCCACCTCCACAGAAGGCAATTTGTCAGTCTTTACATTGTTTCCATGTTATATATTGATCCAAATTGAATGTGATGACAGAGAAATCATATCCTTAAAGAAGAAACATAAAATATAAGAGATAGCAAGATCAGACAATAAGATATCAGTTTTTTTTCTAAATTAAAGGTAATAGTCCTTGGTCTTTGTTCAAACTCCGCAATTCTTTCTCTGGATACAGATAGTATTCTCCATTGCTGACAGCCCCAAATTGTTCCTGATTGTTGCACTGATGGAATGAGTGAATCCATCAAGATTGATCATCACCCCCATGTTGCTGTTAGGGTATACAGTGTTCTGCTCATCTCACTCAGCATCAGTTCATGCAAATCCCTCCAGGCTTCCCTGAATTCCCATCCCTCCTGGTTTATACCAGAACAATAGTGCAGAACCTCCATTTTAAGGAAAGTTCTCAGTCTAGCTTTCATTCTGACTCTGAATTTTGTCTACTGTGTCCCTATTAATGCATCTTCTCTGTTTTCTCCTTACTTTAGAACTCCCTTTTAAGTGTTTTCTCCTCCCATTAATTAGTAAACTCCTTAAGGGCATAGATTGTCTTTCTGCTTCTGTTTCTATTCCTAGTGTTTTTCAATGTTTGATACATAGTAGGTACTTATTAAATTCTTGTTAACTTGTGACTATATAATATCCTAGAAGGTAATCCCCTTTAAGAGAGGCAAGTTCAGATTTTGATAAAGTAGATGATTAAATGCATGCTTGCTTTCTTTCGTTTTCAGTTTCTTTATCTTACAATTCTTGGCTTGTTCAAACCCAGTAATGACCAAGTATCAACTTTTTTTCTATCCAAATTCTTCCATGCAATCTGAACTATTTATGGAGGCAGCAGGGTAACAAAATGGATAGAGCACTGACAAAGAGTCAGAACGAACTGAATTTAAATAAAGTCTCAGACATTTACTAGCTATGGGTTAAGTGGCCAAGTCACCTAATATAGTCTGCATAAAATGTCTTCATCTGTAAAATGTGGATAATAATATAGCCTATTTTCTAGAATTGTTTAAAGAAAAAAATGAGATATTATTTGTAAAGCACTTAGCACAATGCCTGAAATAAAATAAGTACATAATAAATTTCTTTCCTACTGTCATTAAAAAATATCTGATGCAGGAAATACTGGGATGGTGGTAAGAAAAAAACACCATTGAGTAAAGAAAAAATTTAAGTACATTTTAAGTACATAAATGCATTTGGAATTCATTCTTCTCTTTCTTTTTCTCTTATGTTGATATTTTGGAATTGTCAATTTTTTATTATTTAAATCAGAATTATTGAATATCAAAACTGGAAGAAATATTTATATTTCATCTAATGCAGTCCTCTTATGGGGAAGGAAAATGAGACAACAGCACTTAAGTAGATTAAAGTTACATAGTCAATTGGTGACCAAACAAGTCCCCCCCTCACATTCCATTCATTTGGCTCAGTAACTTTAGAGAAGTTAAAAGAAATTGTACTTTGTTGCATAATTACTAAATTTGGAGTTAATGGAGTCTAGTATTAAGATTCTGAAAAGCAGAAATTTGCATTAACCAAAGTTAGATTGCAGTAAATATTAGGATTCATTTCATTTCAATCAAGATTGACTTCTGGGTTTTAAGTACTTTATTTATTTTTGTTTTGCTTATTTTTTGAGACAGGTTCTCCTTATATTTTCCAGGCTGGAAATATATTGGCCTGGATACCAATGCTAATATGCATGTGAACCAAATTTGACACGTTCTAATTTCAACCTGGGCTAGTTTTTTCCTCCTAAAGCAATTGTTATTAACCCATTATTGAGGGGGTACTCATGTTGGTGCCAGAATTAGTATAGACATCATATCTATTTACCACATTGAATCTTAAAATTCTCAAGTTGAAGGAATTAACCAGCAACCTTCCTACTAATAGGGATTACAGTATTTGTGCCACCATGACACCCAGTTTCTATTATCCTAATACATGGTGGTTCTTTTCTTTACTGTGAACCTTACTCTGAGGTCTTAGGTCTTTTGTGTCTTTGCTTATAACTGGTTTCTTTAAGGCAAAACAATTGGTAAGGGAAAAAGGAGAGGAGAGGAAACAATTAATTTTAGGTATAGGAACATAGGAAACACTAGAGTATGTTCTGTGGAACATAAGTAGGATTAGAATTCCTACTTCATAATATAAGAATTTGAAATTCCTTTACTTCCTCAAAAAGAGGTTGAAATATTCTAATATGGAGAATGAACATGATTTTAATGAAAAGAACTAAGAAACCCATATTCTAGCTAGTTAAGTGACCTTAAGTCAAATCAGACTCTTAGGATCTTAGATAGGACCTCAGAAACCAATACAATTGAACAAGGATCATTATCTTGACAACATATCCATCTTTGACTAAAGACCTTGGTCATCATTGGATAGGAAACTGGCAAGTTTTTATAATCTTTATCTACAAAATGAGACAATTGGACTAGCTACTGTCTGTTTTTAATATTTATTAACTTTGTGGTATATTCAAGAGAGCACTGAGTAGAGAGAGATTGGGTTATACCAAAGTGACCCCTTAATGTTGTCTATAGATCCGTGCAGTGGAAGGGATCAAGTATTTTGCAGCCTTACCATAAGATTTACTTACACACACACACACACACACACACACACATACATGTGCACGCATACCCCAGACCTTTAGTTAATAAAGTCTGGGGAAATAATCATGGATGACTAGATGTTATGATAATAAGGTATTAATTCCTAATTTCTTTAAGAATTGTGAACAATTTTCTCTGAGACAACCTCCACTGTCTAATAAAAGATGGTCTTTTCTTCAACTCTCCCCTTCTCCTTTCAAGAATTTGCTTGCATGAGTGCTGAAAAGCAGGTTATCTGTGGAGGAGACCCCTGAACAAAAGAGGAAGAGATTTCTCTCTTCTCCTTTTCCAATGGCTGACCATAGCATCTAGTAGTAGAATAGGAAGAGTGCTTCCACTCTCTAGCATTTGGGAAGCCTGTTCAAAAGGCAGAGATGAGAGAGCATATCATACACTCCAGGAAGACACATGAAGAGAGTAGCAATCCACTAGAATCATTTTATGAGATATAGTCTTAATATCTAACCTAGGGAAAGATAAAACAAGGCCAATATCAAAAAATTTTAAATACAATTCTATCAAATATAATGAAACAGTAAAAAAATCATTCATTATGGTTCAACGTTAGAAAAACCATCAATACAATTAATAATTTAAAAAACCAAACCTTTCAAAACAGCATTACCATCTTGATAAATACAGAAAACAGACTTTGACAAAGTATTTTAAGCTAAAAATGCCACAAAGTATAGACATTAATTTTTTAAAAAAGAATTTATCTTAAATTAAAGAAAACATCAAATGCAATGGATATATAACAGAACTTTGTGAACAAATATGGTAAAAAAGCAGGTTGCCTACTATCTCTCCACTATTATTTGATATAGTTCCAGAAATACTAAGAACAATAATAAGACAAGAGAAAGAAATTTAAAGCATAAAAATAGCTAAAGAGGAGATAAAATTATCTCTTGGAAAATCTTAGGAATTAGCAAAGATACTAATTGAGACAATGGTTTCAACAAAGTTTCAGGTGATGAAATAAATCCTCAAAAATCAGTAATATTTCTACATAAAAATAATAAAACACAAGAGACAATATTAGAAATGGAAATACCATTCCATATAACTATAGAATGCATAAAATATTTAGGGATCTATATTGCTCTCTTCTATATCTCCCATGTCTTTTCTGCCCCTTGTAGCTAATCTCTTTTAAAAGGCTGTCTAGGGGCAGCTAGGTGGCACAGTAGATAGAGCACCAGCCCTGGAGTCAGGAGTATCTGAGTTCAAACCTGGACTCAGACACTTAATTACCTAGCTGTGTGGCCTTGGGCAAGCCACTTAACCCCATTGCCTAGCAAAAACTAAAAAAAAAAAAAAAAAAAAAAAAAAAAAAAAAAAAAAAGGCTGTCTATGGTAGATATCTTCACTTGTTCTCCTTTCACTCTCTTAACCATTTACAGTCTAACTTTTGATCTTATCATGCCACTGAAATTGTTCCCTTTAAAGTTACCGATGATCTCTTAGTTGTCAAATTCAATGAGGTTTTCTTAGTCTTCATTCTCCTTGACCTCACTACACCCTTCAAAGATGTCAAAGTACTTTCTTGGTACTCTTTTCTCTAGGTTTTCAGATAGCGATCTATCCTGGTTCTCCTCTTACCTATCTGACTACTCCTCATTCTCCTTTATTGGAATCTCATCCAGGTCACACCTTCTAATTGTAGGTCCCTTTGGGTTCTGTCCTCAACTCTTTTCTATTCTCCTTCAGTAATATTAATAATATTTCACTTGGTGATCTCACAAACCCCCATGGGTTTCATTACATCTTTCTGCTGATGATTCTCTTTTAAAAACATATTTTTTTCAATTACATGTAAAGATAATTTTCAACGTTCATTATCTGGTAAGATTTTGGGTTCCACATTTTTCTCTTCATCAACCCCCCCCTTCTCATGATAGTGAGTAAATTTGACATAGGGTTATACATGCACAATCATTTTTAACATATTTCTATGTTGTTAAAGAAAAATCAAAACAAAAGGGGTAAAGAATCATAAGAAAAAATAAAACGAATTTTAAAAAGTAAAAATAGTATGTTTTGGTCTGCATTTAGACTCCATTATTTTTTCTCTGAATGTGGATGACATTTTTTAGTCACAATTCTTAAAGAATTGTCTTTGCTTATTGAACTGCTGAGAGGAGCTAAGTCTATCATATTTGATCATCACATTGATGTTGCCATTAATGTGTATAATGTTCTCCTGGTTATGTTCACTTCACTCAGCATCAGTTAATGTAAATGTTTCTAGATTTTTCTGCAATTCATCTGTTCATGATTGCTTATAGAACAATAGTTCACATTCATATCACAGTTTGTTGTCATTCCCCAATTGATAGGCATCCCCTCAGTTTACAATTCTTTGTCACTACAAAAAGAGCTGCTAAAAATAGTTTTGAACATGTGAAACTTTTCCCATTTTTTGTGATTTCTTTTGGATATAGACATAGTATTGGTATTTCTGGGTCAGTTTTATTGCTCTTTGGGCCTAGTTCCACATTATGACTGGATCAGTTCACAACTCCACCAGCAGTATTTTAGTATCTCAGTTTTCCCACATCCCCTCCAACATTTACCATTTTCCCTTTCTGTCAGGTTAACCAATATGATAGATGTTAAGTGCTACCTCAGAGATGTTTTAATTTGCATTTCTCTAATCAATGATTTAATGTATTTCTTCATATGACTAAATATAGCTTTAATTTCTCTATCTGAAAACTGCCCAATCATGTCCTTTGACATTGGGGAATGATTAGTATTCTTATAAATTTGATTCAGTTTTCTATATGATTTAGAAATGAGTCCTTTATCAGACATGTTGGCTATAAAAATTGGTTCCCAACTTTCTGCACTCTCTATAATCTTGGTGGCATTTGTTTTGTTGGTGCAAAAGCCTTTTAATCTAATGTAATTGGGGCAGAGCCAACATGGTGACAAGAGAGGATAGTCTCTTAGGTGCGCTCTCTTAAAACTTGTAAGCTAAGAACTCTAACTACATTTTTGAGAGACAGAACCCACAGAGGGATCCAGGGAGGCAATTCTCCAACCCAAGGTAACCTGGAAAAGAGTGGAAAGGCTTGGCTCCACAGGGTTGGAGGGGGGGCCTGCCAGAGTAAAGGAACTTCAGCCTCCGGGAGGCAGCCCCAGGGCACTGGGAGCTGAGACTCACAGCAGCAGGAGAGTTTCCTGACCTACACCACAGGGAGCACCAGGCACAACTTGAACTTGGGGGAACTGTGGGGGGACCTCTGCCAGAGCAAGCAAGTGAAACTCAGCCCTCAGGGCACACAGCGAGCAGCATGGCCCTGGCAGCCCAAATCCAGGAACAGGAAGCAGGCAGAGCCTGTAAGTAGGAGCCCCCAGGGCATGAGTGCAGAGCCTAGGGAGGGAGCAGAGAGTGACTGCTGAGCTCTGTCCTCTGTCCCTCGAACAGGACTCTGGGGCTCTGACCACATTCAGATACTGATTGCAGTCTAGGCCCCCCCATAGAACAGCAGGGCACCCCCACCTCAGCCCCGTGGCAGAGGGGTGAGCTTGTGGTCATTCACAGACCAGGAGGGAAGACAGAGCTTCACACACTGAGATCCTTGTGGGGAGGGGTGTCCCAATAATACTCAAAAGCTCAGGAAGCACCCCCAAACCAGGCACAGGCTGGAGAAATGAGTAAGCAGAGAAAAAAGAGGCACACCATTGAGAAATACTTTGCCTGTGATCCCAAGGATCAAAACACTAAATCTGAAGATGAGGAAGCACAAGCTCCTGCATCTAAAGATTCCAAGAAAAAACAGAAACTGGGCTCAGGCTATAACAGAGCTCAAAAAAGACTTTGAAAATCAAGTGAGGGAGATAGAAGAAAAATTGGGAAAAGAAATGAGAGAGATACAGGAAAAACATGAAAAAGAGGTCAGCAGCTTAGTCAAGAAGATCCAAAAAAATGCTGAAGAAAATAACATGCTAAAAACCAGCATAAGTTGAATGGATAAAGCAGTTCAAAAAATTATTGAGGAGAAGGATACTTTAAAAAGCAGAATTGGCCAGATGGAAAAGGAGATAAGAAAGCTCTCTGTGGAAAACAAATCCTTCAGGTGTAGAATGGAACCGAGGGAGATTGCTGATTTTACGAGAAATCAGGACACAATACTTCAAAACCAAAAGAATGAACAATTAGAAGAAAATGTGAAACATCTCACTGAAAAAAGAACTGGTTTGGAAAACAGACTTAGAAAAGATAATTTAAAAATTATTGGAATACCTGAAAGTCATGATCAGGAAAAGAGCCTTGACATCATTTTCAAAGAATTACTACAGGAAAATTGTCCTGATACCTTAGAAGCAGAGGGCAAAATAAAAATGGAGAGAATCCACTGATCTCCCTGAGAAAGAGATCCTACCCCAAAAAAAACAACCAACCCCCAGGAATATTACAGCCAAGTTCTCCAGAACTCCAAGTCAAAGAGAAAATATTACAAGCAGCCAGAAGGGCACAGTTCAAATATCGTGGAGCTGCAGTCAGGATCACACAGGACTTAGCAGCAACTACATTAAAGCTCGTAGGGCTCGGAATATAATATTCCGGAAGGCAAAAGAGCTCGTAATGCAACCGAGAATCAACTACCCAGCAAAACTGAATGTCCTCTTCCAGGGAAAAAGATGGACTTTCAATGAATCAGGGGAATTTCAAATGTTCCTGTTGGAATGGCCAGAGCTGAACAGGTTTGGTCTTCAGATGCAGGACTCAGGTGAAGCATAGAGTGGAGGAGAAGGGTACTTAATGCTGATGAACTACATGTATTCCTGCATAGAAAAAATGATACTAATGATACTCATATGAACCTTCTCATTTAATAGAGCAATTAGAAGCAGCTTTTATAGATGAAGCACAGGAGAAAGCTGAGTTTGAAGATATAATGTGGTGTAAAAATGGAGTCAATAGACAAAAGGGAAATGTAATGGGAGAAAGAAAAAGCAGAGGAGGAATAGGCTAAGATATTTCATATAATAAGATTTTTCTTTATTACAATGAGCTATTGCAATGATATGGAAGGGGAGAAGGCAAGGGGGAATGAGGGAATCTTTGCTCTCATCAGAGGTGGCTAGGAGAGGAAACAGTATATATATATATGTATACATATATATACACATATATATATATATATATGTATATATATATATATACACACACACACACTCAATGGAATATAGACATCTGGAGTAAGAAGGACAGAAGGTGGATGGGGGAAGGGGGGCAATGTGAATGATGGAGGAGAGGATGGACCATGGGAGGAGAGTGGTCAGTTATAACACATTTTCTTTTTTACTTCTTGCAAGGGGCTGGGATTGAATATGACCGGTACAGGACCACAGGACCAGGTGGATGCTGGGTCTAAGGGGTGGTATGTGGGCTTGGGGCCTCTTGGCCCCAGGGCCAGGGATCTGTCTGCTGTGCCACTCAGCTACCCTACAGCAGAGACAGAGTGAAAGGAGAGAGAAAATATAGTACATGGTAGTGGAGAAGTACGAATGGAGGGAGTTGTGATCAGCAATGACAACGGTGGAAAAATATGGAAGTAACTTTTGTGATAGACTTATCATAAAGGATGTGTTCTGCCCGTGACAGAGCTGGTGGTGTTGGAACACAGACTGAAGCACATTTTTTATTATTATTCTTTTTTGGGGGGTTGCAGGGCAAATGGGAATGGGTGACTTGCCTGGGGCCTCATAGCTGGGTGATTGTTGTGTGTCTGAGGCTGGATTTGGACCTGGGTGCTCCTGGCTCAAGGGCCAGTGCTCTGTCTGCCACCCAGCTGCCCCTACTATCATTCTTATTATTTTATTTTGGGTCTTTTTTTTTTGGTTTTTGCAGGGCAATGGTGTTGGGGTGGCTTGCATGGGGTCACACAGCTGGGTGATTGTTGGGTGTATGGAGCTGGATTTGGGCTCAGGTGTTCCTGGCTCCAGGGCTGGTGCTCTATCCACTGTGCCACTTGGCCATACCTAAAATTATTACTATTATTTTATTTTTTTTTAGTTTTAATTTTAATTTTTTTCTCTCCCCTTTACTGCTCATGCGGGTCTATATTTTTTGGGGGGTGGGGGTGGGGCTATTATGTTTACTCTTAAACAAGAATATTTTATTAATGTATAAACATTATTTGTACAAAATAAGAATAAATAAATACATTAAAAAATAAAAATAAAAGCAAGTGATGTAAAAAATAACTAAAAAAATCTAATGTAATCAAAATTATCCACTTTGTATTTTATAATGCTCTGTATGCCTTCTCAGATCATAATTTCTCCACTCTGCATAGATCTGACAGATAAACTATTCCTTGCACTATTTATGGTATCACCCTTTATGTCTAAATTATGTACCCATTTCAACCTTATTTTGGCATCTGGTGTGAGATGTAGGAGATATATTCTTAACCAAGCAAAAGATAGAAATTTATCTTATAAAAGATGAATTACGTAACTTCAGTTATTAGAAACTGAATAGCTTTTGTACAAGCAAAATTATTGCACCAAGGAGGACAGTGTTTGAATGAAGGAAACAATCTTTATATCAAATTCTCTGTTATGGATTTGGTATCTAAGATATATGAACAATTTGTGTGTGTGTGTGTGTGTGTGTGTGTACACACACACACACACACACACACACACACACACACACACATTTACTAATCCTGGATATTCTCCAAACTTCTCTTTTGTACCGTCTTTTCTTGCTGTATCTTTCTACTTGGTGATCTCATTATCTCCTTCAACTCATTTATGATTTTTATGCTGATGATTCCCAGATTTATATTTCCTGCATTATTTTTTCTCCTGATCTATTGAAACAAATCGTTTTCTGCCTCTTGGACTTTTCAAACTAGATGTCTTTGAACAGGAAAAAGAACAATTCATTATCTCCCCTCAAAACCACTGCATTCCTCTTCTACCTTTCTCTTACTGTTAAAGAATACTGTTAAGCATTCTCCTAGATTTACAGCTACAGTGTCATTCTTACTTCTCTCTTAGATTCTATTGCCCATTATTGTTTTTCAACCTCCTCAATGTCTCATATATTCAGCCTATTTTTCCCTAACACATTCACAATTCTACTCCTCATCATCTTTTGCCTAAAATATTGCAACAGGGTTTTTAACTACTCCCTCTGCTGCATTTAACTTCTAAGGTGATTTTCTTTGTTTTTAAAATTTTGTATTTTTTTCACAAAGACCCACCTTCTCAACATCCTATCTACTTCTCCCCAGTTAAGAAAATAAGAAAAACAAAACTCTTTTTCACACATATTTAGTCAAGCCAAAACAAATTACCTTCATTGGCCACATTAAAAACAGTTCCAAACTTCACTCTCATTCCTTCAACTTTCTATCAGTAGTTGAGTAACATGTTTTATTTTTTTTAATTTTTAATTTTCATTTTGTACAAATGTTTTTTTACATTAATAAAATATTCTTGTTTAAGAGTAAACGAGATACCCCCTCCCCCCATAAATATAGACTTGCTTGAGCAATAAAGTAAAGGGGAGAGAAAAAAATTAAAATTAAAAAAAATAATAGTAGTAATAATTGTAGGTATGGCCAGGTGGCACAATGGATAAAGCACCAGCCCTGGAGCCATGAGCACCCGAGCCCACATCCAGCCCTGTAGACCCAAAAATCACCCAGCCGTGTGACATGCAAGCCATCCGATCCCTACTGCTCTGCAAAACCAAAAAGAAGAAAAAAAAAGGACCCAAAATAAAATAAAATAGTAATAATAGTAGGGGTGGCTGGGTGGCGGACAGAGCATTGGCCCTTGAGCCAGGAGCACCCGGGTCCAATTCCGGCCTCAGACAACCAATGATCACGCTGCCATGCATCTCAGGCAGGCAACCCAGCCCCATTTGCCCTGCATCTTCTCCCAATAATAATAATAAAAAATGTGCTTCAGTCTTTGTTCCAACACCAACAACTCTGTCATGGGTAGATCACATTCTTTATGGTAAGTTAATTGTAGAAGTTACTTCCATATTTTTCCAATGTTGCCATTGCTGATCGCAACTCCCTCCTTTCTTATTTCTCCACTACCATGTACTATTATTTCTCTCTCCTTTCACTCTGACTCTGCTGTAGGGTAGCTGAGTGGCACAGCAGACAGGTCCCTGGCCCTGAGGCCAAGAGGCCCTGAGCCCCCATGCCACCCCTTAGGCCTAGCATCCACCTGGCCCTATGGTCCTGGACAGGTCTTCCAATCCCAGCCCCTTTCAAGAAGTAAAAAAGGAAATGTGTTATATCTGACCACTCTTCCCCCATGATCCATCCTCTCTTCCTTTATTCACATCCCCATCCCTTCCCCCTGCTCCCCCCTTCTTACTCCAGATGTCTATACTCCATTGAGTATATATGCTGTTTCCTCTCCTAGCCACCTCTGATGAGAACAAAGGTTCCTTCATTCCCCCTTGCCTCCCCTCTTCCATATCATTGCAATAGCTCATTGTAATAAAGAAAAATCTTATTATAGGAAATATCTTGGCCTATTCCCTCTTTCCTTTTTCTTTCTCCCATCACATTTCCCTTTTTTTCTATTGACTCCATTTTTACACTATATTTTATCTTCGAATTCAGCTTTCTCCTGTGCTTCAACTACAAAAGCTCCCTCTACCTGCTCTATTAACTGAGAAGGTTCATATGAGTATTATCAGTGTTATTTTTCTATGCAGGAGTACATGCAGTTCATCATCATTAAGTCCCTCATATTTTCCCCTTCTCCTCCACTTTCTATGCTTCACCTGAGTCCCGCATCTGAAGATCAAACCTTCTGTTCAGCTCTGGCCATTCCAACAGGAACATTTGAAATTCCTCTGGTTCATTGAAAGTCCATCTTTTTCCCTGGAAGAGGACATTCAACCTTGCAGGGTAGTTCATTCTTGGCTGCATTCTAAGCTCTTTTGCCTTCTGGTATATTATATTCCAAGCCCTAGGAGCTTCCAATGTAGTTGCTGCTAAGTCCTGTGTGATCCTGACTGCAGCTCCATGATATTTGAACTGTGTCCTTATGACTGCTTGTAATATTTTCTCTTTGACTTGGGAGTTCTGGAACTTGGCTTTAATATTCCTAGGCGTTGGTTTTTTGGGATTTCTTTCTCGGGGGGATCAGTGGATTCTCTCCATTTCTATTTTGCCCTCTGCTTCTAGAATATCAGGGCAATTTTCCTGTAGTAATTCTTTGAAAATGATGTCAAGGCTCTTTTCCTGATCATGACTTTCAGGTATTCCAATAATTTTTAAATTATCTTTCCTAAGTCTATTTTCCAAACTATTTGTTTTTCAGTGAGATGTTTCACATTTTCTTCTAATTGTTCATTCTTTTGGTTTTGAAGTATTGTGTCCTGATTTCTTGTAAAATCAGCAATTTCCCTCAGTTCTAATTCTACACCTGAAGGATTTGTTTTCCTCAGAGAGCTTTCTTATCTCCTTTTCCATCTGGCCAATTTTGCCTTTTAAAGCATTCTTCTCCTCAATAACTTTTTGAACTGCTTTATCCATTTGACCTAAGCTGGTTTTTAGCATGCTATTTTCTTCAGCATTTTTTTTGGATTTCCTTGACTAAGCTGCTGACTTTATTTTCATGTTTTTCCTGCATCTCTCTCCTTTCTTTTCCCAGTTTTTCTTCTAACTCTCTCATTTGATTTTCAAAGTCTTTTTTGAGCTTTGTCATAGCCTGAGCCCAATTTCTGTTTTTCTTGGAGTCTTTAGATGCAGGAGCTTGTGCTTCCTCATCTTCAAACTGAATATTTTGATCCTTCTTGGGCTCAGTTGCAAAATATTTCTCAATGGTCTTCCTCTTATTTCTGTGCTTGCTCATTTTCCCAGTCTGGGCCTGGTTTTGGGGTGCTTCCTGAGCTTTTGGGACACTCCCACAAGGGTCTCAGTGTGTGAGGCTCTGTCCTCCCTCCTGGTCTGTGAATGACCATATGTGCCCCCCTCTGCCACGGGGCTGAGGTGGAGGCAGCCCTGCTGTTCTGTGGGGGGGGCCTAGACTGTAATCAGGTTCTGAATGTGGTCAGAGCCCCAGAGTCCTGTTCCAGAGGCAGAGGACAGAGCTCTGCAGTCTCTCTCTTTACTCCCCTCCCTCAGCAAAATGAGCTCATGCCCTGGAGGCTCCTGCTTACCAGCTCCGTCTGCTTCTGTTTCCTGGATCTTGGCTGAGGTGGCCAGGCCACTCTGCTTGTTGTGGGCCCTGAGGGCTGGGCTCCACATGCTCGCTCTGGCAGAGGTCCCCCACTGTTCCCCCCACTTTGTGCCCAGTGCTCCCTGGGGTGTAGCTCCGGAGGACTCCCCCACTGCTGTGAGCTGGGGCTCCCAGCACCCTGGGGCTGCCTCGGGGAGACTGAAGTTCTTTTGCTCTGGCGTTCCACCCCTCTGGTGGGCGCCCCTCCGACCCTGGGAGCAGATCCTTTCTGCTCTTTTCCAGGTTACCTTGAGTAGAAGAGCTGCCGCACTGGGTCCCTCTGTGGTTTCTGTCTCTCTAAAGTTTAGTTAGAGTCCTTAGTTTATTAGTTTTATCAGAGAGCGCCTAAGACTCGATCCTTTCTTGTTGCCATCTTGGCTCTGCCCCCAAGTAACATGTTTTATTGTAAATCCAATCTGGAATCACAGTTGGTCACAGTGTTGATCAGAGTTCCTTTAATTCTCATCCTTTCCTTCTAAAGAAGGCAGAAAGAGGTTACTTTACACTAATGTTGTGAATTGGTTGAAATCTGTTTCTGTTTTCCTGCTGTTCTCTTTCCATCACTCTCCTCCCATTATAACCTCTTATCTTTTTCCTTTCCTTTTAAAACTTTTTTCAAGATGCATCATTATTATATAAAGTTTTTTTATTTAGGACAAATACATCTCTTATTTCCCATTTTAATTCCCTCTTTCCTTTCTTTTTTAGTGAACTGTATTTATGTATTTTCTATGTGGTTATTCTTCTACTGTACCCAATTCTTGGTGTGAGTATTCTTTCCTCCTTTCACCAATTCTGATGTTGTGTGTAATAAAAATATATTAAATAAAATCTTCAGAGACTAGATCTGAACAAAAGAAAATTTTTGTTTATTTGCTTTCTTGAGAAAGGGCAGACTCAAAAATCTCATACCAAAAGTAGGAAGAGCCAAAGAGCTGCACCTAAAGTACAGTCAAGTAAAAATATATTGAGTTCCTACCCCCTTCTCCCCAATCCTCCTCCCCTTTAGCCCATTGGCTGGGCTTTTGGGGATATGATCTATTCATTGAAATTTACCCCAGTTAAAAACATCACTTGTACAAAAATATTTATAGCAGCCCTGTTTGTGGTGGCAAAGAACTGGAAATCAATTGGGGAATGGCTTAGCAAACTGTGGTATATGTATGTCATGGAACACTATTGTTCTGTTAGAAACCAGGAGGGACAGGATTTCAGGGAAGCCTGGAGGGATTTGCATGAACTGATGCTGAGTGAGATGAGCAGAACCAGAAAAACACTGTACACCCTAATAGCAACATAGGGGTGATGATCAGCCTTGAAGGACTCTCTCATTCCATCAGTGCAACAAGCAGGAACAATTTTGGGGTTTCTGCAAAGGAGAGTGCCATCTGTATCTAGATAAGGAGATGTGGAGTTTGAACACAGTTCAAGGACTATTCCCTTTAATTTAGAAAAAAACCAGATATCTTATTGTCTGATCTTGTTACCTCTTAGACTTCTTGTCTCTTCTTTAAGGATATGATTTCTCTCTCATCACACTCAATTTGGATCAAGGTACAACATGGAAAACAAAGTAAAGACTGACAGATTGCTTTTTGTGGGGGTGGGGGGGAGAGGGAAGTAATATTGGGGGGGAAATTGTAAAAACTCAAATATCTTTAATAAAAATAAATTAAAAAAAGAAATTTACCCCAGTAACAGGACAGAAAGAAAAGATTAAATGTTTTCATGATATTTGCCCCACCAGATGGTGAGGTAATTTAGGTCCTTCATAATATCCTTTCAATTAAAATGAAGTAATGTCTAATGGTCAGAATGTCCTCCCAGTTTGCAAAAATAGTCTTATCATAAAGCAGGTGACTTTGAGGCTTTTTTTGGAATACAAGGTTTTTTTTGGGGGGGGGAGCATTGCAAGGCAGTGGGGTTAAGTGACCTTCCTTAAGATCACATAGCTAGGTAATTGTTAAATGTCTGAGGCTGGATTTGAACTCAGGTCCTCCTAATTCCAGGGCCCATGCTCTATCCATTCCACCACCTAGTCGTCCTGTAATGCAAGGTTTTCTTGACAAAAACATTTCTTAACTCTGAGAGGACTTCTCCAGGCACTCTCCCACACAATCCTTTCCCCTTTTTTAATACATATATATATATATATATATATATATATATATATGTACATATATATATATATATATATATATATATATATATATATTTGTATCTGAAGCCCTCTCATATTATCCTTGATACATTCCCTCAGCAAGATTTTCACATTTATCATCCCCCTCAGGTTCTATTCTCTCTTCCCGTCCAATTGGGATCTATCTTCTTCTTCTTGGAATCCCCACTGATGAAACAACCCATAGACACAAGATGGAGGAAGATGAACTGGTTTGATCTCTCTCTTTTTCCCTGAAGACATTTCAATATCTTTCTGTTTGTTCAGAGTCCATTCCAAAAAGTTCTCTTCAGTTTGACTTATCTTCTGATAAAGGAACTTTTTCTTCTTCTTCCTTTTTTTTTTTTGGTTTTTGCAAGACAATGGAGTGGGGTTAAGTGACTTGCCCAAGGTCACACAGCTAGGTAGTTATTAAGTGTCTGAGGCCGGATTTGAACTTAGGTAGTCCTGACTCCAAGGCCAGTGCTCTATCCACTGTGCCACCTAGCTGCCCCCTAAAAGAACTTCTTACACACAACAGTCTTATCAGACTTAGACTCATGTTTTCATCATTAGACAATAAAATTCTAGAGCTATTACAATTTACCATTTTGACTTACTGTCATGTTCCACGCTAACAAAAATAAAACTTCCATAATTGTTTCATTGCACAAGTGAACTTGCTGAAAATTGCCACATTAATTTGAGCTTTAACTTATACATTAGATGATCATCTTAGTATGAAGAATGTCCAACAGGTGGCATACTGACAGTCTCAACCTCTTGCTCCTTATTAAAATAATAACTCAAGCATCCTTAACTAAAATAAATTCTTCCTTCTTCCCAAAATGTTTCTTAAATATACTATAGGTGATTCTTTTCCTGAAATACTAAATTGACTTATATTTCCTTTGCTTAAAGTAGAACTTGAAACTGCTATTTCACAGAATTGTCTTGAGATTACAAACACCATTTTATTCTTACCTAAATATCCTTTCTAACATGGAAAAAATCAAGGGAGATCTTAATTCTTGTCAATACATAAAACCACACATTAGCCTATCTAGCTATTAAACTCCAATTGACCTAAAAGTTCTATATCAGATTTGCTTATAGCAATTTATTGTAAAGATCCAGGATATCAAAGGAAAATTCCTTTATAGATATCATTTTGAGTGTCAGTTTCCAGGCAGAGGTCATGTGGATAGGATAATGAAATGCCTTAAGCCAAGTTTTAGATTTATCCAGTGAGACATTATTCAAATGTCACATTTGGGGAAGTCAAGTCAGAAAGGGTCCAACCTCATGCTGCATTGAAAAGCTTCTTCAACTTTTTTATCCCAATGCATCTATTACACATGTAGTCTCCAAACCTCCATTGAAATGGACATTGACCTAAGAACACTTCTTGGATGATTATACCTGATATTAGACACAACAAAAGTCAATTAAAATTCCCGTGATCTAAAATAGTAATTCCATCTAATTATATCTCCAAATGAAATTAGTTCACAAGGACTAAATACTAATTATAATCTGGATGGGGGGGGTCATAATCAATCAGCCCCCTTCCCTACACATTTATCTACTCTGAGACTCCCTCTGGGTTCCTGTCATCAGAATACACTAAATAGGGTTATTTTCTAAACTTGTACAAAAAGCAGTCAAGTTCCCCAGTACCTGGAGTATTCCCTGACATACAAAAACCTCTTCATAAGTATGTTCCATAACTGAACTAGAAGGCCTGTCCTTATGGTGACACTAACTTCTGATCTCTAGACCCACATCCTTTTGTCTGAAATTATATCTGCTTTATTTCTTGATAAATATGTCAGTTAAAAACCCTTCCTTCTAGCCTGCTCCTCTTCAGGGTTGACAGATAAGCGAGCCAGGCAAGCATGGGGAGGAAGGAGGAGGAAAAGGCATTTGGCAGCACTGAATAGCAGAGAAGAAAACAATCAATAGTATTTAATCATTTTCTGCACTTTTCCTCTTTCCTTTGCTATTTCTTTCCAATTATTAAGTCTAGACCCTAGAGCTCTCAGCTGGCACTTCAATACCTTCCTTTCTTATCCCTATGGGCCTCATACTGCCTGAACTTCTTTGGAATCTCTCACTGCAAATTGTATTAATTGTTTGGGAGTATTTCCACCCCTGCCATTTTTTTTACAATGCCGTACAGACTCGATTGATCTGCAGTCTAGAGCTGCTTAAGTTTGCCAGGGGTCGGGTCACCCAGGAGCTCACTGATTTTGTCTGGGTCAAATTCCAGACCCACAGGTCTTGCTTACCTAGGCAAGTATACACAAACTTATGAACCTACAGTGCCATCTCTGGGTCTTCTCCTGTGGTGGGTCCTGTCTCCTTTATAGTGCTGCCTCTGGAGGTCTTCTGGTTTTTCAATTTTTCTCAGTCTAAGTCTCTCATTAGGATTCTTCCCTCACTCCTCAAGGAATATGCCTGGGCACTAAATCAGGAGCTGCTGAAAATATTCAGCATGGCACCAGCTCATATCTGTGTCCAGGAGAGTCTTAATGAGGGTATTGTTTTCTGACCAGTGCATCAAATCTATGTGTGATAAAAATACACTAAATAAAATCTTCAGAGACTGCATTTGAACAAAACAAAATTTTTGTTTCTTTGCTTTCCTAATAAAGGGCCAACTCAAAAATCTCACACTAAAAATGGCAGAGTCAAAAGGTGCACCCAAAGTACAGTTAAGCAAAAATCTATAGAGTCTCTCCCCTTCTCCCTAACCTTCCTCTCCTTTATCCCATTGACTGGGCTTTTGGGGGTATAATCTATTCACTGAAATTTACCCCAGCAACAGATATGAAGAAAAGATGAAATGTTTTCATGATATTTTCCCTACCAGATGGTGAGGTAATTTAGGACTTTCATAATTATCTCAACTAAAATGAAGCAATGTCTATGGTTAGAATGTCCTTCCAGTTTGCAAAAATAGCCTTATCATAAAGCAGGTGGCACTGAGCCTCCTTTAGAATGCAAGGTTTTCTTGAAAAAAATGTTTCTTAACCCTGAGAGGACTTCACCAGGAACTTTCCCACACAATATGAATGAGGGTCAAGTGTTACCTGTTCTTCCCCACCCCTTCCTCTTTGTCTTCTACTTGCACATCCAAATTATAGGAGATTATTTTCCCTACCCTTTCTCTTCTTTTCCTCTACCTAGCATATTTTCCCTTCCCTTCCTAGTCTTTTTAAAAGATCATGTAAACATATAAAAACTACTTCTTTGTACTCTCTCATGAGATTTTCTCCTATGATCCCTGATGATAAACATGGTCCATTATTCCATTATACTATAGCTTAAAACATTCTAGGTTTAAAAATTAAAAAAATTCTTTAATCTTGTGTTTTTATTTCAGAAATTCTATGCACCTCTGATCTTTTTATATATGAGAATGCCTGAAGTCTTAAATTTCCTTAAAGATCCACTCCTAATATTATACTTAGTTTTGCTTGCAAAGTTATTCTTGGATGAAAGCCTAGATTTTTGCCTTCTGTAGTATTGTATTCTAAGTTTTCTGCTTCTTTGCTATGGTTAAATTTGTAGTTCCTCTGTACTTGAATTCTTTCTTTTGCCTGCTCACTATAATTTTATTTATTTGGTGCTCTAGGTTAGGTCTGTAATATGCCTGAGCATTCTCATTTTGTAATTTCATTCAGGAGGTTAACCAATGGATGTTTTCCATTTTGCCTTCTGCATCTGAAAGATCAACTCAGTTTTCTTTTATGATTTTTGAAACGCAACAGCTAGTCTTTTTTTTTTTTTTGGGTGATTCTTAAGTTATTTCCACAATGTGTTTTCCACATGAATTGACGCAATATGTCATTTTCATTTACTAAGAGACTTTTATTTTCTCTTAAATTTTCAGTCTTAACTTTTTAAATATTTCTTATCGTCACCTGAATTTATAGCTTTTATTTGTTCAGTTAATAATTGTCCCATAGTTTCTTTTCTTGGGCAGAGTTCTCAATCAGTAAATGTTTATTAGGTTACTTCTATGTGCTAGGCTATGTGCTAAACTCTGGGATATAAAAAGATGTAAAAAATATCCCTTCCCTCAAGGAATTTATAATCTAACAGGAAATAATACGCAAAGAAATATATATATATATATATATATATATATATATATATATATACACACATATACACAGAATAACAATTAAATAATTAACAGAGAACATCACTGAATTAAGAAGAGTTATCTTCCTTTAGAAAGTGGTATTTTGGTTGGTAATTAAAGGAAGCCAGAAAGGTCAATGGTCAAAATGGAGGAGGGAGTGCATTCTAGGGGGACATGAGGGAAAGTTAGAGAGAAGGTTCTCAGTGCATTTTGTACCTTTTATGCCAAGTTGTTTTTTCCATAGCTATCTTCCCCCCCCCCATCATTCCCCAAATGCAGTATTCTCATGTGGTTTTCAAAATCATTTTTAGCTATTTTTTTAAACTCACTTCTTATCTTCAAGGCATTCTGGTTGGACTTGTGCCCAATATATGGTTTTTTTTTGAAACTTTCCCTATGTAGGAACCATTCTTTTCTTCCCTTTCACCATAATTGTATTTTATAGTGATTTCTGGTTAGTTTGTTTCCTCATTTATTTTAACTGGCTTCTTGCTTTTAGACTTTATTAGGGCCATTCTCAATGTAATTCCAAGGACAATGTCTGGCCTGAACTTTTGTCCTCTGGTTTCTTTTTCTGCTTTCTTGGTGTTATTGAATGTATGTTTTCCTAGGATTTCAGAGACTACTTTGTCTGGGGATCTGCAAACTTGCAGTCTTCCTAAAGTGGCTTTTCCAAGGTAAAATTTGGCCATTGTGCTTCTCTGCAAGTCCCTGGCCTGAGTAATTGAACTGTGACCTTGCTCCTGGTTAGAAGTTGCAGTGGACTCAGTTACTGTCAACTGGTTAGAATTGCTATTCAGAATGACAGAATTTCAGACTTTAGTTTGAGCAAAGAGGTAAGAACTGAGACCCCATTCTGCTGCTGAAATTAGAGTGACACTGCTACTCTTTTATTTCTAAACTTATTCCTAACTTGGTACACAACCTTTTGCTCATGACCAGTTCCTCACCCTGGGAACATCATCCCTAGGCCCAAGTACCTCTCTCCCCTGTTTGTCCTAAATCTATAACTCAGAACTGGTTTGAGAACAACAGTTGGCAATTGACACCTGTTCTCACACCATGCAGAAGGTCAAGGTCCCTTTGTTTCTTGTCCTGGTGTATAGTCTAGGTTCTTTTGTACTTCCTTTGTACTTGTTATTTTCCTGAACACACTCCTGGTCAGTCTCCATCTTTCAGTGTCCACAGAATTCCAATGACACTGTCACCATATTGGTGACATAGGTTGGAACTATATGATTTCATTGATCAAAAGTTGTTTTGCTGTTTTCTAGATCTTTTTGGATGGGACTGCTGGGAAGCTAATCTGTACTTGTTTATGCTATTCTGCTTTGTTGACTTTGCCACTCTCTAAAGATGTCATTCCTTAGGATTTGGCCCATCATTTCTCTGCTCAGAGAGCTCCAGAAGATATTTGTTACCTCCATGATCATGAATAAACTCTATTCTACCTTTTACTTTCACTTGACTGCTCCTCACACATCTTTTTTTTAATTTAAATTTATTTATTTATTTGTTATTCCAACTATATGCAAAGATTCCTTTCAACATTCATTTTTTAACATTTTGACTTCCATATTTTTCTCTCCTTCTTTTCCCTCCTCCTCCCCTTGACAGTGAGTAATGTGGTTATGCATGTATAACTATGTTAAATATATTTCCATATTGGTCATATTGTGAAAGACAAACAAAAGGGAACAAACAACTGAGAGGATTAGAAAAACAATAAAACAAAATGTTTAAAAATGGAAAATAGTATATTTTGGTCTGCATTCAGACTTTCTAGTTCTTTCTTTGAATGTGGATGTTATTTTCCATCACAAGTCTTTTAAATTGTCTTTGATTATTGTACTATTGAAGAGAGCAAAGTTCATCATATTTGATCACCTACAATGTTGCTGCTGATGTGTACAGTGTTTTCCTGGTTCTGCTTACTTCTCTCAGTATTGGTTCATATCTTTCCAATCTTTTCTGAAGTTTGCCTGTTCATGATTTCTCACAGAACAATAGTATTTCGTTACATTCATGTACCACAACTTGTTTAGCCATTCCCCAAATGATGGGGGAATATCCAATTGTTTGCCACCACAAAAAAACTGCTATAAACATTTTTTTTTGTATGTGTGGGTCTTTTTCCCTTTTTTAATGATCTCTTTGGGATAATAGATCTAGTAGTGATTTTGCTGGATCAAAGACTATGCAAAATTTTTTGCCCTTTCCTTATATAAATCTTATAATCCAATGAACTGGCATACTAGCAGTTCCCTGTACATATCTCCTTCTTACATATTTGTGTCTTTTCACTAGCTGACCCACAGTATGAAATGATCTACCCCATTTCCCTGACTGCCTTCAATACTCAAATCAAATTTCACTTTTTACAGGCTTTTCCTGATCCCCTCAACTGCTAATGCCTTTCTCTAAAAGACTGATTTCCATCTCCTCTCTCCTCTCTCTCTCTCTCTCTCTCTCTATATATATATATATATATATATATATATATATATATAACACACACATATATATATTATATGTTAATAGATATTCACATATTGTCTCTTTAAGAGCAGGGACTTTTTTCTTTCTATCTTAATATTTGCATTGCTTATCACATATTCTAGTACATTTAGTTAAGAACCACTTAATGATTATTGATTGACTCATGTACCATTGTTTTGTTTGTTTGTTTTTTTAGTTTTTACAAGGCAGTGGGGTTAAGTGGTTTCCTAAGGCCACACAGCTAGGTAATGATTAAGTGTCTGAGGCCGGATTTGAACTCAGGTACTCCTCACTCCAGGGCCGGTACTCTATCCATTGTGCCATGTATCCGCCCCCTCATGTACCATTTTCCACAAAAAGACTTCTCAGGGCCCTCAACTACTATTGCCCTCCTTTTCAAACTGCCCAGTTTCCAACTGCACATATTTATATTTATTTTGAACATACTTATATATACAATTGTTGTCTCCATCTAATGTACAATCTCCTTACATTTAGGAATTTTTCATTTTTTGTATTTGTATCTCACAATGTCTGATACATGATAGGTGTTTAATAAATATTTATTAATTAATTGATTATGTATTTCCTGAGTCTTCTGTTCTCCATGCGAAATATTCTCAATTCCTTTAACCATATCTCAGATTAAATGTACATAAGTTCTCTCACTGTCCTAAGTGGAACTAACTTGTATGATTTTCAGATTATCAATGGCCTTTTAAACCAAGATCCCCATATTGAACACAATATGCCATATGTAATATAAACAGATCAACCATTGTCTTATTTCTGGAAACTGTTACTGTAGTTCAAGATCACATTAACTTGTGTGGCTGGTCATGCTACTGATTCGTATTGAATTTTCAGTCCACTAAAACCTGCTATTTAATCATACCTCTCTCATCTTATACTTGTAAAATTTATATTTTTTTACCCCAAACATAAGACTTTCCATTTAAACCCTGTGAATTTATTCTTAGATTCAGTCTATTGCTGTAGAATATTATGAACTTGGATTCTGGTTCTGTCTTTCTATGTTTGATATCCTTCTCAGTTTGGGTAATCTACAGAATCAGTAAACCAGTAGTGTCTTTATGACTTAAGTTTTATGTTAAGAACAATGATAAAAAACAAGAGTAAGGTTTGGTAGGCAGTATATTTAGGGTTCTAAGAGATTTGATCATAGTGCTCCCCTCAGAAATCTTCAATGGTTTATTATTGCAAATGTTTTAGTCTAACATTTAAAACTCTGTTACAATCTTGTTCCACCTACCTTTACAGGTTTATTTGACATCACTGCTTGTCATGTATCCAACATTTCAGCCAAATTAACTTACTTGCTATTTCCTCTAACTTGACATTCCATCTATTTTTTTCCTGGAACCTTAGTTTCTTTTAAGATTTAGCTTAGGTTCTGTCTTTTAATAGGAAAATTTCCTAGTATCTCTTACCTTCCTTCTCCTGAATGTTAGTGTTCTCTCCCTTTTTCTCTCTTTAATTTTTTGATCTGGCAGAGCCAAGATGGTGACAGGAAAGGATCATCTCTTAGGTGCTCTTTCTCAAAACTTATAAACTAAGGACTCTTAACTAAATTTTCGAGAGAGAGAATCCACAGAGGGATCCAGTGAGGCAGTTCTCCAACCCCAGGTAACCTGGAAAAGAGTGGAAAGGCTCCGCTCCATGGATTTAGAGGGGCGGCCTGCCAGAGTGAAGGAATTTCAGCCTCCCAGAGTCAGCCCCAGGGTGCTGGGAGCCACGGCTCATGGCAGTGGGGGCAGTTTTCTGACCTATACTGGGGAGCACCAGGCACAACTTGGGAGATCATGGGGGGGAACACTGCCAGAGAAAGAGAGTGAAGCCCAGCCCTCAGGGCACTCAGTGAGCAGCATGGCCATGGCAGCCCAGATCCAGGAACCAGAAGCAGGCGGAACATGTAAGCAGGAGCCCCCAGGGCATGAGTGCTGAGCCTAGGGAGAGGAGTGGCGAGGGAGAATGCTGAACCCTGTCCTCTGTCCCTGGAACAGGACTCTGGGGCCCTGACCACATTCAGATCCTGATTGCAGTCTAGGCCCCCAGAGAACAGCAGCACCCCCCCCACCTCATCCCTGTGGCAGAGGGCTGTGCTTGTGGTCATTCACAGACCAGGAGGGAAGAGAGATCCCCACACACTGAGATCCTTGTGTGTGGGGGTGTCCCAATAATACTCAAAAGCTCAGGAAGCAGCCCAAAACCAGGCATAGGCTGGAGAAATGAGTAAGCAGAGAAAAAAGAGGAATACCATTGAGAAATACTTTGCCTATGGACCCAAGAAGGATCAAAACACTCAATCTGAAGATGAGGAAGTACAAGCTCTTGCATCCAAAGACTCCAAGAAAAACAGAAATTGGGCACAGGCTATGACAGAGCTCAAAAAAGACTTTGAAAATCAAGTGAAGGAGATAGAAGAAAAATTGGGAAAAGAAATGAGAGAGGTGCAGGAAAAACATGAAAATGAAGTCAGTGGCTTAATCAAGGAGATCCAAAAAATGCTAAAGAAAATAACATGTTAAAAACCAGCATATGTCAAATGGATAAAACAATTCAAAATGTTATTGAGGAGAAGTATACTTTAAAAAGAAGAATTGGCCAGATGGAAAAGGAAATAAGAAAGCTCTCTGAGGAAAACAAATCCTTCAAACAAAGAATAGAACTGAGGGAGATTGCTGATTTTACGAGAAATCAGGACACAATACTTCAAAACCAAAAGAATGAACAATTAGAAGAAAATGTGAAACATCTCACTGAAAAACAACTGGTTTGGAAAAACAGACTTAGGAAAGATAATTTAAAAATTATTGGAATACCTGAAAGTCATGATCAGGAAAAGAGCCTTGACATCATTTTCAAAGAATTACTACAGGAAAATTGCCCTGATATTCTAGAAGCAGAGGGCAAAATAGAAATGGAGAGAATCCACTGATCTCCCTGAAAAAGAGATCCCCCCCAAAAAAACCAACCCCCAGGAATATTACAGCCAAGTTCCAGAACTCCCAAGTGAAAGAGAAAATATTACAAGCAGCCAGAAAGACACAATTCAAATATTGTGGAGCTGCAGTCAGGATCACACAAGACTTAGCAGCAACTACATTAAAAGCTCATAGGGCTTGGAATATAATATACCGGAAGGCAAAAGAGCTTAGAATGCAACCGAGAATCAACTACCCAGCAAAAATGAATGTCCTCTTCCAGGGAAAAAGATGGACTTTCAATGAACCAGGGGAATTTCAAATGTTATTGTTGGAATGGCCAGAGCTGAACAGAAGATTTGATCTTCAAATACGGGACTCAGATGTAGCATAGAGAGTGGAGGAGAAGGGTAAAATATGAGGGACTTAATGATGATGAACTACATGTATTCCTGCATAGAAAAATGATACTAATAATACTCATATGAACCTTCTCATTTAATAGAGCAGTTAGAAGGAGCTTTTATAGATGAAGCACAGGAGAGAGCTGAATTTGAAGATATAATATGGTGTAAAAATGGACTCAATGGCTAAAAGAGAAATGTAATGGGAGAAAGAAAAAGGAGAGGTACAATAGGCTAAGATATTTCATATAATAAGATTTTTTTATTACAATGAGCTATTGCAATGATATGGAAGGGAGAAGGCAAAGGGGAATGAGGGAATCTTTACTGTCATCAGAGGTGGCTAGGAGAGGAAACAGCATATATATACTCAATATGGTATAGACATCTGGAGTAAGAAGGAGAGAAGGGGGACAGGGGAAGGGGAAGGGATGTGAGTGATGGAGTCGAGGATGGACCATGGGGGAAGAGTGGTAAGATATAACATATTTTATTTTTTTACTTCTTGCAATGAGCTGGGATTGGATGGCCTGTCCAGGACCATAGGTCCAGGTGGATGCTGGACCTAAGGGTTGGTATGTGGGCCCAGGGCTTCTTGGCTCCAGGGCCAGGGATCTGTTTGCTGCACCACTCAGCTACCCTACAGCAGAGGCAGAGTGAAAGGAAAGAGAAAATGTAGTATATGGTAGTGGAGAAGTACGAATGGAGGGAGTTACAATCAGCAATGGTAATGGTGAAAAAATATGGAAGTAGCTTTTGTGATGGACTTATCATAAAGAATGCAATCCACCCATGGCAGAACTGGAGGTATTGGAACATAGACTGAAGCACATTTTTAATTATTATTATTTTTTGGGGGGGTTGCAGGGCAAATGGGCTGGGTGGATTGCCTGGGACCACACAGTTCCAGGGCCAGTGCTCTGTCTGCCACCTGGCTGCTCCTCCTCCTCCTCCTACTATTAGTATTATTATTGTTGTTGTTACTATTTTATTTTATTTTGGGTCTTTTATTTTATGTTTTTTGGTTTTTGCAGGGCAATGAGTTGGGGTGGCTTGCTTGGGGTCATACAGCTGCGTGATTGTTGGGTGTCTGGGGCTGGATTTGGGCTTGGGTGCTCCTGGCTCCAGAGCTGGTGCTCTGTCCACTGTGCAACCTGGCCACACCTACTATTATTATTATTATTATTAATTTTATTTTAAATTTTTTCTCTCTCCTTTACTTTATTGCTCATGCAGGTCTATATTTTTGGGGGTATTATGTTTACTCTTAAACAAGTATATTTTAGTAATGTATAAAAAATCATTTGTACAAAATAAGGCTAAATTATAAATAAATAAATAAATAAAAAGTAATTCCAAAAAAATTTTTTTTTGATCTATGTATCAAATCATTTCCCCTTTGTCTTTATATCCCCAGTATTTTGTAAAGGGTCTTGTACTTACTATATGCTTAAATGTTTGTTGAGTTGAATCTTAAAGATGATTTGGAAAGGGAGTTTAGACTGGTGATAAGAACATTTAGGAGATTATTAAAATAATGAGACCCTAAGCTAGGATGTTGGCTATGGTAATAAAAAGGAAGTGAATGTGAGGAAGATTGTGAGAGAAATAGAAAAATCAAAAAATCTAGAAAATTAGTCTGTAAATGTAAGGGAAAGAAAAAAGGTTGTAGGAAACAAAAGAAAAATCAAAGATGTCTCCAGTGTTTTAATCTTGAACATTTTGGAGCATTGAAATGGTGTCATCAACCCTTCCAAACAAAGTATGTAGTGACTACTTATTCAAGTTCCTTTTTGATGATAAGAAAGATATAGTAGTTTTTTCCTATAAAGTTTTCTCTCGTCAGCTGTTTTCATTTTAATTATTTGCTCACATGATTCATCAGTAATTCCTATCCCTGAATTTAGAGAAGCAAAGTTAGGGTTGTTGCCATCAAATAGTAAATTATGTTTTATTCTTCAGAGGTTCAATTTAACTCTATTGACAAAAATAAAAGTAGAATCTAGGAATTTACCATTTTTTTGTATTTTGTAATTCTTTACATAACTAAAATATGGGATGTTTTATTTTCCTAATAATGTGTAATTTTCAGGTCATCCACCAAATTGATAAGGTCAATCAATATCAAAGATGTCTCTTTTGTAGAGTGAATTATTTATATTTTAGACCCATCCATTATAGAAAAAGTTTCACTATTCCTGATATTAACTGATGATAGTGTAGTTAAATATATCTGAAACATATCAAATGAAAATGTCAGATTTGAATTTATAAATTATAAGGGGCATCTTTTTTCCCCCTTGCTTTTGTTTCCTATGATAAAATTTACTCTAAGGAAGAACAAAGTATATAGTTTTCCTTAATCTTGTTGCCCAATTCTTAGATTGTTTTTCAACTTTTGATTGTTTAATGAGAACCTTGAGTCAGATTTTGTATACATGATTAGGATACATTCTGTTTCTTTTTTCTGGTATTGTATTTATCTTATATTTCAGAAAGTGATAAAGGAATTGTTTAGGTAAGAGAATATTTTTCTTTTAATAATTGATATGTGAACTGACTTTACATAGCTAATAAAATTCTTGTTTAATGTTCAATTTTCAGTGGTTCTCCCAAGGTAATTTTATGTCACTTTAGGCCTACCGTCATGAAATTTCAGCTTAGTGTCCTGAAGAACAGAAACAGTCCCTTCTTTTCTACTTTGAACTATGGAAATTTTTCCCTTTTATCAAACCCATGATCTTATTCTCCCATCTATAAATAAATGTATATTCAAAATGAATAAAGTCATCCAGAACTGGAAGTCTGTGTTTTCTCTGTATGTAATCTGATGTTATGAACACTTTCTTCACACTTTTAACAGTTGTTTGAAGTTTGGTTTTTGTCGGGTATAAGGAATCATGCTATCATTTAGTGGTACTTCAATTTTGTTTCCTTGCTCAGAATGTTTACCAGAAGCTAAGCCCAAATATATCAAAGATGGAAAATGCTATGGCCGAAGATCTTTGCCTGAGTTTCTGGAACCTTTGGGGGAGTTTGCTGAAGTGAGAGTGCTTGAATCACTGAATGAGGAAGTTCAGTCTTCACTTACCACTGCCAATGACTACAATGAGGTAAAAAATAAAAATAAAAAAAAATTAGGCATATTTATCTTGATCACATTTTTAGGCACATAGCATTATTCTGCTAAAAGAAAAGTGTTTCTCTAGTTACCAACCTAAAACCCTGTTTAGATTTTTAATTAGTCATCACATGCAAAAATCTTCTCTCCCTTCTTCCAGCTCATTTCATATATTAAATTCTACCTACAGAAATGAAAAAGTAAAATGTCCTTTATTCTTTCTGTACTAATCACTTGAGACCAGGCTGAATAATAGAAAATAATTAGAAGTTGAACATTGTACAATTTTGAAATGTTTCTGGCAAATATAAAATTTATATTTTAAAAATGTATACCAGGTTGACTTGCCATCAGTTTGAGTATTTTAACAATCTTTAGGCATTTTGAAATCTTTTTCCATAGTTGTAAATGCTAGTTGCATGTAAGTTTGAGGCCAGTTAATACTGTATCTTTGTGAAGGTATATATTTTCTCCCTGCTATAGCCATTTTTAGTTATGCAAAGTATCAAACTTTGAATAACATAAAGCAGTATTTATGAAAATATAAGCTTATGTTAAGAATTTTTAAATCACTACTTTAAAAAATATTGCTTTTTATATTTAAAAAAACAGTGGTAGTCTTTGGTTCTTGTTCAGATGTTAAACAATGAGAACTCTTGAAATTATAATTTGTTGCTTGGTTATTTCTGTCATGTCTGCCCCTTTGTGGTCCCATTTGAGGTTTTCTAGGCAAAGACACTGGAGTGGTTTGCCATTTCATTCTTTAGTGGATCCAGTGAGGCCATTTATATCAGCCAGTGAGAGGTTAAGTGATTTGATGAGGGCAGACAAGTAGAGTGTCTGAGGCTGAATTTGAACTCTTGGATTCCTGACTCCAGGTCCAGTGCTCTATTTACTGAGCCACTAGATGCCTGGAAATTGTACCATTTCTCTACTAAGTTATTGATACCCAGACTCTTTTTAGATTTTTAATTAAATGGTCTCATCACATACAAAAATCTTCTCTCCCCCTTCCATCTCACTTCATACATTATATTCTATCTGAGAAATGAAGAAGTGAAATGTCCTTTATTCTTTCTGTACTTATCACATGGGACCAGTCTAGATCATAGAAAATAATTGAAAGTGGAACAGTGTAAAATTTTGTAACATTTATGGCAAACATCTGTCTGCCTAAAGTGGCAAAATATTTTAAATACTAATATCAGATCAAACTTAGAAAGGAAAATTGCCTTTCAACTTTGATGGGGTGGTGGTGGTATATGATGATTTTGTGTGTGTGCTTTTTAACCTCAAGGTTCATGTCATAAAAATTGTTCTATATTTTTTCATGTCATTGTCTTTGAGTATGCTTCTTGTTTCTCCATTATCTAGTTGACAGTCTTTTACCTTTCTTCTTTTTCTTTTTTTTTTTTAAATTTCTCTCCTTTTTTTTCGTTTCTGGTCCTCCCACATTTTTCATATTCTCATAACCATTCCTTCCAATATAAACAACTGCTTCTGGTTAGCAAATTCACAATTATTTCATACCTTTGTTATCTTCTGCAGTTCTTTAATATTTTCCTTGTTGTTCATGTTCATGGGATTTTTGAAGTACTCAGGGCCTTCTGGTTGTTTGATCATCTGAAGAAGGGGAAAAGGTATTATTGTATTGAAATTTTCTGCAGATGTGGAGGAAATAACAGATTTTTGTGCTAGGAAATTGAAAGATTTCCTTTTGTTGTTACTATGACTTCTAATATCCTCTCAAAGGTCTTCCACTGCAATTGGATACAGAACGCAGACATTCATTAACCTTGTTCTTTTCCTCCAATTTCTAATGAAACTAAATTGCATGTGTAACTAAAGATGAGAGATGAAAACTTAGCCTGGGCAAACTCTTACTCCTTGATTCTTAAGAGGCTGCATTTATATAATGATTTTGATAATTTATAAAAGCTTTCTTTGGCTTCTGCTGAAAGCTTGGATATTAATTCTTAACTGTTCCCAGATGCTTTTAAGTCCATTCTCTCCATAACTCCTATATATCTGCAGTCATCAGTAGAACTGTGAATGTTAGTCTCTGAATATAAAATCAGTTGCAATTTTACTGATCCAAAAGTCAGATAAAGGACATTGTTCTGGTTGTCTATGTGTGTGAGTGTTTTGTGTGCATGCATGCGTGTTTGTGTGTGTTTCTGGCTAAACAATGTACAGATTCACACAAAATTACAGAATTGGAATATAACTCTCTAGTGCCAGGCCACCCCATATCTGTACAATGACATGCCCAGTAAATAATTATATAGCCCCAGCCTGAAGATCAGTATTGAGGGAAAATCCATTACTTTCCAGAGCTACATTTTATGCTGTTGGACAGCTCTAATTGATAGAAAATTTGTCTTGATATAAAGCCTAAATATACTTTTTTACAACTTAAAAAAAAGGTTATTTCAATTTATAGGCATTTATTTTCTTCTATCTTATCTTTCCACTATAAAACAAAACAAATATAACATTATAACAAATATGCATGATAAAGCAAAACAAATATAACATTATAACAAATATGCATGATAAAGCAAAACAAATCACCACATTGACCATGTATAAAAATATATACTTCATTCTGTAACCATAATCATTATTCTGGAATCAAGATCAGAGATCTTAAGTCTTATAAAACTAGTTTATCAAAGTTATTCCTCTTACATTGTTGATGTTTTATATAAATTGTTCTTTTATTCATTTTTTGTTTTCATTTTTATGGATCTGTTTTGTTTTTACATTACAAACATTTCCTGAGGCTAGCTAAGAGGCACAGTAGATAGTGCCAGGTTTGGAGTCAGGAAGACTCATCTTCATGAGTTCACATCCAGCCTCAGACAATTACTAGTTGTGTGACCCTGGCTAAGTCACTTAATCCTGTTTGCTTCAGTTTCCTCATCTTGTAAAATGAGCTGAAGAAGGAAATGGCAAACCACTCCAGTATCTTTGTCAAGAAGACCCCAAATAGGGTCATGAGGATTGGACACAACTGAAACAATGAGCAACAACTCTTAAAATTAGCTAGGTGGTCCTAGCTAGGAACTAGCCTAGGATAGAGTACTTTCCCTGGACTTAAAAAGATTCATCTGTATGAATTCAAATCAGGCCTCAGTCAGTTAGTAGCTGTGTAACCCTGGGAAAATCACTTAAAGCTATTTGCCTTAGTTCCTCATCTATAAGATGAGTTAGTGAAGAAAACAGTAAATCATTTTAATATTTTTGCCCAAATGAGGTTTTGGAGAGTTCAATATGACTGAAAAATGACCCAACAACAACTCATAGTTATAAATTGTTCTCCTGGCTCTGCTTACTTCATTTTTCATCCAAGTATTCCCAGGTTTCTATGAAGTCATTCCTTTTTATCATTTCTTATGGAATCATATTATTTAATCCCAAACACATACCATGACTTGATCAACTACTCTCTAAGACATCACCCTTGTGATGGTATTGGTCCTCTTTGCGAATGGAGGATGAATAAGAACCATAGTTAGGCACCCCTCTTAGTTTCCAGTTACCACAAAAAAGAACTGCTATATATATTTTTGTACATAGAATACTTTTCCTCTTTCTTTTATATCTTGGGAATATAGGCCTAGAACAGAGCAGAGTTTTAAATTGCTTTCCAGAATAGCTCCACTAATTCATTTTCCAGAAGTCTCTCCAATATTTATCATTTGCCTTTTTTGTCAGTTTTGCCAATCTGATGGTGGGAGATTGAATCTCAGAGTCACTTTAATTGTAGTTCTGAGTATTCTTAATTAGTAACAAATTGTTTTGATGATTACTGCTTTTAATTTTAGTTTGAGTTCTGGTACTTTTTTTTTTTTGCAAGGCAGTGGGGTTAAGTGGCTTGCCCAAGGCCACACAGCTAGGTAATTATTAGGTGTCTGAGGTCGAATTCGAACTCAGGTACTCTTGACTCCTGGGCTGGTGCTCTGTCCACTGCGCCACCTACCCTCCCCCTACTTCCAGGACTTCTAAACCCCCTTTCATCTTACTTTTACTTTTTCTCTTAAATTTCTTTGTGATTGGGGTGGCTAGGTGGATAGAGCATTAATAATTACCTAGCTGCTTGACCTTGGGCAAGTCTCTTAACCTCATTGCCTTGCAAAACCAAAAAATATTTTTTTCTTGAGATTGTTGATCTCATTGATTTCTTGCTCTGTAATGTATTCTCATGGTAGGTTGATTGATATTATGTTCAGTATTTCAGCCATGTCAGTCATATACAATTCTTCATGACTCTATTTTGGAGTTTTCTTGAATAAGATACTGGAGTGGTTTGCCATTTCCTTCTCCAGCCCATTTTACAGATAAAGAACTGAAACAAACCGAAGCAAGGGTTTAAGTGCCCTTACCCATATCACACAACTAGTAAGTGTCTAAGGCCAGATTTGAACTTGTGAAGTTGAGTCAGTGCTCTATCTGTTGTGCCACCTAACTTCTCTGTGATTGATATTATACTGCATAATTTAAGTAATAAGTAATATTATAAGTTGCATGATATTGGCATGGCCTACCTATAATAAATTCATATTTTTCCCCTGTAGGATTAAATTTGATTTGAGGGGGTTCTCCTTGCCTTTATCTCTTGCCTTTATTGTATTTCCTACTCTCCTCTTTTTTTAATATGGCACCTGTTAAGTCTTTTGTGTTCCTTAATTTTTTCTTCGTTTGACTTGGAGCATCTGGATTCTTACTATGATATTCTTTTTTTTTAAAGTTTTTGCAAGGCAATGGGGTTAAGTGGTTGCTCAAGGCCACACAGCTAGGTAATTATTAAGTGTCTGAGGCTGGATTTGAACTCAGGTACTCCTGACTCCAGGGCCCATGCTCTATCCACTGTGCCACCTAGCCGCCCCCCTTACTATTATATTCTTGAGAGTTTTCATTATAGGGTTTTTCCCCAGGACAGTTTTTGTGAATTCTTTCTATTCTTTATATTTTCACTAAGATCTGGGAAATTTTAATTTTTAATTTCTGGGAAAAATGTATTTCAGTTTTCTAAATCATGATTTTTAGATAATCCAGTAGTTCTTAACTAAACTCTTCTTCTTAATTTATTTTCCTTTATTTTCCAAGTTCATTTTTTATTTAATTTTTTCATTTTTCTATTTTCTCAATCAATCTTTTAAAGATATTTCTTTTATTTTCTTATTTGAGTCATTTTTTTCTGTTTGACCCATTCTGATTTTTAGGGCATTAAGTTTTCCACCATCATTTCTAAGGTATTAATTTTTCTTGCCATTATTTTCTCCATTGCTTGTTCATTCTGTACTTTTTGCTTAATTTATTTCTGGTAGTTCTTCAGTCACTGTGACCAAGATGTTTTTCCTCTGTGTTTATCTTCTTGTATATTATTAGAGTGAAAGCCTTTTGAGACAGGGCATTGCCTATATCCCATTGTCTAGCACAGTGTCTGGTATAGATATATATACATATATATATATATATGCTTTAAAATGTTTATTGAATTGAATTGTATGGTTATTATCCTCTTTGAGGTTTATCATAAGGATAGCTTTCAAATTAAGGTCTTTCCTAGTGGTAGTTCTGAAGTTTATCTCATTTGCCTTATTTTCAAGGTTGGGGATCCTTTAATTTGATTACGTCCCATAACTGAAATGATTAGGTGTATGGCCTATTTAGTCATGAGTATGGAGGGCCAGAATAGCCCACCTCTTTCAAGTTATTCCAAATTACTCTGATTGTTTTGCTGTGTCTGGGGTCTCTCTTTTGCCATATGGCTCTGGAGTATCCCTATTCCCAAGATCTGGCTGGGACTCTATCTCTTGTTGCCAGGTTCAAGATCTACAACCCTGTGAGGTCCTGATATGGGGTTATGGGACTGCTCCAGCTGGATATTGCCTAGGACCTTTCTCTAAGAGTCAGGTTCCATTGCTGTTCTAGACCCCACCTGGAGTAATTGGAGGCAGTTCTGTGGATCTGGTTTCTTGCAGTCTCAGTCTATCTGGAGTACCCCATATTGTTTCCTATGGCCATGGTCTGTGGGATTTGTTTATCAGGCTTCAGGGACACTGAATTCAACATACAATGCCATGCTTCCCTCAGCTTGTCTTTAAGACTACCATATCCCCTTGATTATGCCTGAGAAAGGGGAGGGGGAATAATTTCTTTCTAGAATGATGCATTTCTAAGCACTGCTGAGGTGTTGGTAGATCTTGGTTCTTCTATGTCCTAAAACACGACTATCCTTCCTTAATACTTCTTTTATAATTTTAATGGCATAGTTCAAATAAAAATTCTTCCAAAAATATTTAAATCCATAAATGCAGTTGAGGAGACACTGAGTTTTTATAACTTAAAAATTAAAAATATAAGATACTTCAATAGTAACTTTTGTTGGTTTTACTAGCTAAGTCCTATTCTGCTCATTAGTTGTTTCTATGTTCAAATAATTCCTTCTCTTTGACAGAATTCTTGAGTCAAAAAAGAGAACCAATAAATTGAACACCAAGAAAGTAATAAATAGATAGACCATGACAGCAAAGCACAAACTTGAGCCCTGATAAGCAGGAAATATTTCCATGCCAGATGCCAGATGAAGTGATTGCATGACTTTTGAGGGGGGGGGTTCCTGCAACTCACAAAGTTTCTTTGGATGTGCAGAAAGTATAAAAAATTTTACTAATTTTATTAGTGAAATTCTAAATCATTTTTTGTTAATAAAAAATAAGCCTGAGCTAATTGTATTTTGCTATGAAAGTAGAAATATATTTAATCAACCACAAATAATTATCAGTCAGAGGTAGGATGAAAGTCTTCAAATTTTGAGTCTTTTTTTTTAGCTTTATTTCTCCCAAACTGGTAACATTCAAAGCTGTAGAGACAATATAGCAATAGCTTAGATGTCACAAGTGAGAAGGATGAGAGGTTTAAAAACGTCTAATAGCATTCATTGACATAATTTACTTTTATAGATTAAAAATGCAAGTTCTACATTCCATTAAAGCTAAACCTTCAACGGAGCAACTTTTCTCATGGTTCCAATAGTAGCCACTGGCTACTTGAGTTTGGTTCTGGCTATAAGGAATCATTATTCAGACTTGGGAAAGCAAGGGTAGAAATAAAACAAAAATTTATTAAAAAGGTTACAAGACATAGGAAGGCCTAGGGAGAGAGAGAGAGAGATAAAAGAACAGCCAAGCAGCCTTGGCTGGGCCACAGGTCAGAGAACACTGGTGGTCCTGAGCTGGAGTCCAACTCAAGTTTTTATGTCTTGCCTCTCATCCAGAGGGCAAAAGATCAACTCCCTTCCCCTCTACTGTACTTGGAATTAGGTAGAGGGTAAAGCCTAAGGAGATCAGGATACAAATTTTACATTAAACAATGAATCAATGGTAATAGGGATCTCCACCCAATCTGAGTAGCCTTTAACAAATTGTTTTGGTTATAATTCTAATTCTCTACTTCTAGTCAATTTACATCTTAAGAGTAGGTGGTAGTCAATTTACATTCACAATTCCCTTCATCTTTCTCCTGCCTCATTTGCCACCTCAAAATTATTCAGTCCCAGACTGGGCCTTTCAGAGTCCATTTGGAGATGAATATATTACAGCAAGGCCTTCATTGAGGCAGGGTCCAGAGAATGATTGGCTGGCACAGCTGGTTGGCATCCTGTAGAGGCTGTCTTGGAGCTATACAGCTAAGAGAAACAAACAAGGGAAAAAAGTTGATGCAAGCAAGTTGATGTAACAGAGAAGGCTATTTAACAGAGATCCAATAATTAGGAAAAATAAGGGCCAAGAATTATACTGTATGATCCTAAGCCAGTATCAAAATAATACCTTTTATAAGAACATGAGTTCCAATATAACACAGATTTGTTGATGGATGCCACATAAGTTGCAAACAAAAGTTCAAAAATAGTATAAACAAATGTACTGAAAAAGTATTTTAAAACTGCACATGTCCAAAAAGTAATTTGCAACAAAATCTTCTGTTTTTGCTTTGGCCATGTTTACAATGAACACAAATTCCAGTTGAAGAATGGATCTCTCTTTAAAACAGTTAAAAAATATACCAATAGGCATTATCCTGATCCACTGGCTCACTCTCATACTTAATTATGATGTACCTAGAATGATCATGGCAATTTCCTAATTACAAAGCAGAAAGGGACATGAGACATGTTCCTTTCTGAAGTCATATAGAGACAATCCTTTTCAATGAGCCAGATGAGGGAACTTTTAAGAGAATCCTACCCTAGTTTAGACTTGGGTTGTTTTTTTTTTTTTTTTTAAGGATTTTTCAAGGCAAATGGGGTTAAGCGGCTTACCCAAGGCCACACAGCTAGGTAATTGTTAAGTGTCTGAGGCTGGATTTGAACTCAGGTACTCCTAACTCCAGGGCCGATGCTCTATTCACTGAGCCACCTAGCCGCCCTTGGGTCACTCTTTCAAAGGTCACTCACTCTATTTGCAACATTTAATATCAAACCCCATAAGGCTAAATGGCTTCATTGGCATAATGACTTTCTATTTTATCATACCTGATGTCAGGCAGATCAATTATCACTACATTGTAATATAGCAATTACCTTTAACCAGGGCTTCAGATGACTTGAGCACTAAGGAGAACCAAGAGTGTGTCAGGCTGTAACTGATACAAGAGATCCAGGGGAAAAAAAATCATAATTCCATTGTTGTTCATGTACTAAGGACAGTGTGTAAATGAAATGCAATAAACAGATTTTGAAATGTAAAAACACAATAATCCTAATTCATATTTTTTTATAAAATGTTTAAAGTAAGTAATTATCTCCTTCTGGCTAGGAGATTGCCCATCATCTCCATACTTCTCACATAACAATTGGCTAGAGATTGCCACAGAGAAATCTCAGATCATCATCATTATTTTATCTTCCTCCTGTTAACATAGGTGCTTTTCCCTAAAAGCAAATAGCCACAGTTTAGTTCCAGTTTATATATATATATATATATATATATATATATATATATATATATAATATATATAGCTAGAAACTTCTATACATAAACTTTTAACTACTAGCCATCTTCAAAAATACAAATTACTTTCAGAATTCTTTAAAACCATTAGAATATCTTAGGTAACTTTAAATGTCTAACGTGTTATTGATTCCAATGCAACAAAACAATAGTAAAAACAACCAGGCATTCAAGTCAATTAACATGAGTCATTACATTTTACAAAATAATATTTCCATTATATTATGCATGAATCCACATGTGTATCCCAGAAGGGGGCCATAATTTGTGATATTTCTCTTACCATCCCTTCAAAACAATCACTTATTAATTCCAGGCTTTAACATTACAGTATTCAAATACCTTACATGTTCACAAGAGAATCAAACACTGTAAATATGATTTCTTTGAAGTTACAAAAGAATATCACATGATAAATAAATATACATATATATTCCCTTCCATAAACATGTGATGATAGATGATGAAACAAAGATTACAAACTGTCTTCCTTTACCAACAAAAGACACAATTATCAATATTGATTTAACATCAGAACAAATCAGATTACAAAATTTAGTACAATATTTCTCTTTCCCAAAAGAAATCAGTAAATTGTAAATGATTCAATATTCCCAAATTCCTTGACATACAATTTATCCCAATTATATTTTTCTTCTTAATAATGCATATAAATTCTCAAGACTTGTTAGGATTCTTAGGTAACTAAATTACTCTCTTCTAGTTTCTTTTTTCTTTAAACACAAGGTGGTGACCTTTTCCTAACAAAGGCCTTCCCGCCCTCTTTTCAAAGCCTTTTGAGGGCAAGGAGCTTATATTTACTAAACCTTAAAGTCTCCATTAACCTAAGTTGAATACAGCCTTCAATCAATATTAGGTTAACGAAAACTTAGCTCACAGCTGACATCATTTCATACTTTGCCACTTACAAACTTTCAAATGGTATAAGCAGATGGGCTCAGATCCCAACTTCATTAATTCCTTAAAATTAGACCCTGTCAAGCTACCAAATTCAAAACCCAAAGTAAAAGGAGTAACATTTAAGTTAGGTAACTGTAACTGTAACTATTTCAGAACTGAATCACACACACACACACACACACACACACAGGAATTTAAACACAGACAAAACTCTTTTGTACAAAGATTTCAGATTTGCCAAAGGTGAGATTATTGGATACCCTGACTGGTACCAGATCTCAGAATATAGAAACATTTTCCCACCACTCCAGGCCAAGAGAGATGTGAAAACGTCCCATTGATGTTTAAATACACATGTACACACATATACACAAATATTTATATTATTTTTTGAATGTACTAATTAAGACCAATTAAAAAGAATGACTTTCAGAATCAATCAGAATTTCTTGAGGAACCTCATATATATGTAGAAGTATATGTATATAAATATATATGTATATATTCATTAAGATCTTGAAATAGCCAATCAATAGTTAAAATTGAATGCATTCTTAAGTAACTTTATAAAGTTCAAACACAGTTACTCTATTACAGAAATATTAGTTATTAGCACAGGCTTAATTAAAAGATGAAATCTGAATTTCCTAGTCCCAGAAAAAGTCTTCCCCCTTTTTCCCCTTAACTAATTGATCACAAGGCTTCCCAATCAATCTGCCCATTTCCCTTCCCCCTCCCAAGGGTGGGACTTTCTCAGCCAGGCTGAATAGGGCTTGGAATTGATAAACATGTGAAGTCTAAGGAAAACGTGGTCCTGGCCCAACCCTCCCCCCTCCCCAAACCAGGAAGAAGACATGGGTATTCCCTTAAACAATGGGGCTAAAATAAGTTTTTCTCCCTCTGCTGAGGGTGGGGGGTAACAGAGAAAGAGAGAAAAAGAGTTCCACCCAAAGATAATTTCCAGGATTTGTCAGATCTAATTCCTTCCAAGGAACAAGCACACAGCTGGGGGAGGAGTATTGGTACCAAGTTTTCCCCCATATTTTAATTCTCCATCAATTTATAGGTAGGCAAACATGTCAACTGGACATACACCAAACATCCTTCCTTAACAACCCTCACTCCACAGTGGGGTATAAACCAAACACACCTCAAAACCGCCTTTTCTCTGGTCAGTCTGAAAACAGGGCCCACACCAGACCTACTGCACAATAACACATGGGATCAGCTTAGCTGACTCCTTACAAAACTCACCCTTTTTCCATTTCCCAGAAAAAAGGAAACACAAAAGGAGGGCTAGAGGTCCAATAATTTTCTTACGTTTATAAAAATCTAGGCTCTTAAAAAAAGGGGTGTTGCTTTTGCTTCTCACCTATGGAGCTCTATCCAATTTCCCAGTCTGGGCAGAGTATACTAGCTGGCTCACCATTTTGTAGCTGCTGGCTACTTGAGTTTGGTTCTGGCTATGAGGAATTATTATTCAGACTTGTAAAAGCAAGAGTGGAAATGAAACAAAAATGTATTAAAAGAAATTACAATACATAAAAGGAATTGGGAGAGAGAGAGAGAGAGAGAGAGAGAGAGAGAGAGAGAGAGAGAGAGAGAAAGAGAGAGAGAGAGAAACAGCCAAGAGGCCTTGGCTGGGCCACAGGTTGGTAGAAAAGACTGCGGGCCCTGAGCTGGAGTCCATCTCAGATTTTTATGTCTTCCTTTCATCCACAGGACAAAAGGTGAACTCTCTTTCCCTCTACTGGACTTGGAATTAAGTAGAGGGTAAAGCCTAAGGAGATCAGGATACAAATTTTATATTAAAAAATGAATCAATGGTAATAAGGATCTCCATCCAATTTGAGCAGCCTTTAACAAATTGTTTCTGTTACAATTATAATTCTCTACTTCTAGTCAATTTATATCTCAAGAGTAGGTGGTAGTCAATTTATATCTCTACCCAATTTCTACATTCATAATTCCCTTCCTCTTTTCCCTGCATCACAATGATAAGATGGGCTGTAGAACTGAGGCAGATTATTTTCAAAGTTAGTAGTGAAAATGAACTTATCTTTTCAAAATGTATTGTATTCTCAGTGAAATATTAATAATTCATTTGGCACATTTGATGACCATATGCTGTGAGTATCTGACATAGATGCATAATAAGTATTTACAAATAATTATCTGTTAAAGAATGTCTTATGAAATTTAAATGTCTGATAAAATTCTATTTGTAAATATTGATCTTAAATTTTTTCTTTTAAAAAATCATTGTAATTTTAAGTGATTTTTATTTATCTTGCAAAGTATTACATAAAGTTTACAGAGTATTTCCCTAGCAACCCTGTTGTAATAAAGATTGTATTTATAAATCTTGAAACTGAGGCACCAAAAATTAAGCAATTTTTCCCTGATCACCCAGAGGACCTTGACTTAGATTGGATTTGAAGTCAATGTTTGAAGGAGAATTTGAACTCAGGTTTATATTTTATGTACCATTGCACTTATAAGGTAGTATTGTGAGAAAGAAGAGAATGGTCCTGTTTAGGGGATCTTTTTCTTATTTCTTATATCAGTAAATATTTTTCTTTTCCAACTATGCAAAATTTTCTCCTTAGAAATACCTTCTTTGTATTCTCTCTTTCATTAAAAATTTATGATTGAAACAGTAATGCTAAATATCAACTCAAGAACTTAATACAAAAGGAGAATAGCCCCACTCTGTGCCCCAGTACTGATTTTAATTAGCAATATATCCTGAAAGAACACAAAAGTCTGACAGGGCGGAAGCAGATGGTAGGGCAGGATAGGTTGCTAAATTTGTATAGAATAAGGCTGTGGAAAGTGCATGGTCCAGGCTTGCAGATGTTAACATAGATTCCAAGCTGGATTCTCTGAATTATTAAATGCCTTGGACATCTGCTCTTCTGTCTCACCCTGTGGATCTATTCAAATAGTGTATTCCAATCTCAAAATCTTTCCCTTCTTTATGGAGGGCTCCCTTCTGTGCATGATCCACCCACATCCAGTTGTAGAATAATCTCAGTTGGTCAAACAGCTGTTTAATGTGACAGAGAGATGCATGGTCTGGAGATAATAGTGTCCCTATGATAAGCTACAGCTGGCTTCCGTGGTAGACCTTTTCAGGCCACTTGACCTTGTATCCTTTTGCTACTTTCTTCTCACAAAGAGACTATTCAAGTTATATTGTTGAATATACTTAGCATAATAATGAAGCTCTGAGCAAGGAGACTTGCCACCTGTAGCAGCTGCTAGGAAGGGAGAATTGGAGGGACCAGAGTGGTTTGGGAGATGGGAGGTGGGAGGAGGTCAATTGACTGCCTGTATCTGAACTAAATTAGGAATTCTGTGCAGTATCCCACATCCATATCTGCAAAAGAGGCTTCTCTTATTTGGGGGTGGAGTGGGGTGAATTTGATTCTTTTAACTTAACAGTATTTTTTAATTGATTTGTTATTGTTCTTCCCATTTATATTATTCTTCGTTGTTGTTGTTGAATTATTCAGTTGTGTCTGACTCTTTGTGATCCCTTGGAACCCAGCAGGCTAGGCACTTCTATCCTTCTCTGTCTCTTAAAGTCTATCCAAATTCATGTTTGTTGTTTTCAAAGAGTCCTATTTTCCCATTTTTGTGGCCAAAGTATTTAAGCTTCAGTTTCAGTATTTGATCTTCCAGTGTATAGCCTGATTTAATTTCTTTAAGTATTAACTGAATTGATCTCTTTGCTATTCAAGGAACTCTCAAAAGTCTTCTCTAGTACCCTAATTAAAAGTTTTGATTCTGCACTATTCAGCTTTCCTTATAGCTCAAATCTTATAGACATACTTATAGACATACCTAGCAACTGGAAAAAATATAGCTTTGACCATATAAATCTTTTTCAGCAAGGTTATATCTCTACTTTTTAGTATGATATTCAGGTTTGCCATTGCTTTCCTGCCAACAAGCAAGTGGTATCTTTTAATTTCATGGCTGCAGTCACTATCTGAAGTGATCTTTGAGCCCAAGAATATAAATATATTATATATATGAAATATGTAATTTAATATGACACTGCTTACATTTCTTTTCCTCCTATTTGCCTGGAAATGATGGAACCAGTCTCCAAGAGGATAGTTTTTTGATATTAAGCTTCAAGCCACTCTCCTCTTTAATTTAGTGCAGGTACTTTAATTAAGAAGCTATTAATTCCTCTTTACTTTCTGCCATCAGAGTGGTATCATCTGAATATCAGAGATTGTTGATATTTCTTCCAGCAATCGTATTTCTCGGTTTTGAGTCAATCGACCTGGCATCTGTATTCTGCCTATAAGATAAATAAACAAGGGTAATAATATATATATAGCTGTGTTGTATAATTGTATTTTTCCTGTTCCAATCTTAAACCAATCAGTTGTCCTGTGTTTGGTTCTAACTTTTCTTTTTTCTTTTTAATTTTTTTTAATTTTACAATTTTTCTCCTATTCTCACTTCCCTCCCCCCTCCAGAAGACAGTCCGATAGTCTTTACATTGTTTCCATGCTATACATTGATCAAAATTGAATGTGTTGAGAGAGAAATCATATCCTTAAGGAAAAAAATATAAGAGATAGCAAAATTATATAATAAGATAATTTTTTTAAATTAAAGGTAATGATCTGTGAACTTTGTTTAAACTCCACAATTTTTATTTTGGATACAGATGGTATTCTCCATCACAGATACTCTAAAATTGTCTCTGATTGTACTACTGATGGAATGAACAAGTCCATTAAGACTGATCTTCAAATCCATGTTGCTGTTAAGGGTGTACAATGTTCTTCTGGGTTTTGCTTATCTCACTCAGCATCAGTTCATGCAAATACTTTCAGGCTTCTCTGAATTCCCATCCCTTCTCTGAATTCCCATCCCTCCTGATTTCTAATAGAACAATAGTGTCCCATAATGGACATGTACCACAATTTTTTTCAATTTTTTCAGCCATTCCCCAGTTGATGGACATTTACTTGATTTCCAATTCTTTGCTACCACAAACAGAACTGCTATTTTTGAACAAATGATCTTTTACTTCTTGACCCACATATAGGTTCCTTGGGAGATAAGTAAGATACTATGGTACTTTCATCTCTTTGAGAACTTGCCACATTTTGTTGTGTTCCACATAGTCAAAGTCATTGTAGTCAATGAAGCAGAAGTAGATGTTTTTCTGGAACTCTATTGTTTTCTCAATAATCCAGCATTGTTGACAATTTGATCTTTAGTTCCTCTGCCTCTTCAAAAACCTGGTAATTCTTGATTCAGGAAGAGTTAAAACTTACTTAACTTGAAGAATCTTAAATATAACCTTAAATGGATTGTGAAATAAGTACAGTTATTTGGTAATTTGAGTATTCCTTGGCATTGCCCTTCTTTAGAATCAGGACGTAAGCTAATCTTTTCCAATCCGCTGGCCAGTGTTGTTTTACAAATTTGCTGGCATACTCAGCACAGCACTTTTAACAGCATCATCGCTTTGTATATTGAATTCCTTGTTCTGTTTATTTTGTGTCAGTTCATATGGCTTTCCATGTTTCTCTTTATTCTTCATATTTATTGCTTCTCAGAGAATATAATAACATTACATTTCATTTGTGTACTTCAGTATATTTAGTCATTCCCCATTTGATGGACTCTGGTTCCATTTATTCCAATTCCAGGTCTTTTTTTAAACCCCTAAAACTCTGCTACAAATATTTTGATATATGGGGGACCTTTCCATCATTGACCTCCTTTTGAGACTTAATCACCCAGCTGCATAACCTCTGGGTCAAAGATAATTAGTATTTTAACCACTTTATTTGTATAATTCCAACCTTATTTTTCATAATGGTTATACCAGTTGACAGTTCCACCAACAGTGCATTATTATTCCTATTTTTCTATGACCTCTCCTAACAGCAACTACTGTTAACTTTTGGTTCTCATTGCCAATTTTCTGGGTGTCAACATTTTAATTTTTTGTATATCTCTTGTTATTTAGTAATTTGGAGCATTCTTTCACATAATTGATAATTTATAATTATTTGAGAAATGTTTATTTATATCTGTTGATTATTGTAGAATGACTTTTGGTCATATATTTTAGTTGTCTATGTATCATCAGTAGACATTTATCAGACATATTTGATATAAAGATTTTTCCCAATTGACTACTTTCCTTCTTAGTTGCAACTACTTGTTCGTTCAAAAGCTTTAAAATTTCATCAAATTGGTATTACTTGTTATGAAGTGTTAATGAAATCAATAGTTAAAATAGTCACAAAGATTGTTTCTACATTGTGTTTTTTATATTCTTCATGCTTGTTTCAGTCCCCACTTGGAGGAAAATAAATAAGTCAAATATGTGCGTGATTTCTTCATGGTTAAATGATTTATATCAGATACAGAAAAGTTTTTGTTGATCCAAAATTAATAAAATAAATGTTGTAGAAATAAAAAGCAAGTGTAAGTTTTACACAGGAAGTTGCCCAATTTTTCCTGACATTTTGAGGATACTATGGAATATTCTGACTGCCTATTTGTCATCTCTAACTGCATAACCAGCTCATCTTCTATTCCTATCATAAAATTCATTGATGACACCTTTCATCTTCTTGTTCTTCCAAATTTCTCATTGGCTATGCATCTCTGCTGGCTGATGTATGGTTTTGATTTTTAGTTCTTCATAGACTGTTTACAACATGACAATGTTTTTCATTCTTTTTTTTATTTTTCTTAGTATCACAAGACTCAGAATAGTGAAGAATATGAAGCTGAAGGTAAGAACAGAAAATTTATTTTGACTAGAATTTTGCAGAAATGAGTCTATAAGAATAACCAAAAACAAAACAAGGTGAAAATCTGAGCTTGTGTACTTATTGGACAAAAAGTGTGAGTTCATTCTTTTATCTATCTATCTATCTATCTATCTATCTATCTATCTTCTATCTATTCAAGACAATGGGGGTTTGAGTGACTTGCCCAAGGTCACACAGATAGGCAATCATAAAGTAAAAGAGCCCTGATTTGAACTCAGGCCCTCCTGATTCCAGGGCTGGTGCTCTATCCACTATGCTACCTAGCTGCATCATGTGAATTTGTTCTTACCCCATGAAGGTGGTTGGATATAGCTGTCTGCATTGGATATGTAATTTCCTTTTATGAAGAAATGTTCTATGTTTTTTAGGTCTGTTCATATGTAGGTATTTTTCTCTGAAAGCAAGTAGGATTTTTGGAACTAAACATGTTTTAACATAAACTTTTTTTCTTTGTTTTTTTTTTGGGGGGGGTTGCAAGGCAATGGGGTTAAGTGGCTTGCCCAAGGCCACACAGCCAGGTAATTATTAAGTGTGTGAGGCTGAACTTGAACTCAGGTACTCCTGACTCCAGGGATGGTGCTCTATCCACTGCACCACCTAGCTGCCTCAAGCTCAAGTTTTTTGATATAACTGAATTATAAGTACCAATAGGATATCTAAGTAAATGTATCCCCTACCTAGACAATTAGAAATTGAGGACTAGACCTCATGAAAGTTCACAGTGAAGCTGAAGAATTAGGAATCATATACAAAGAATAATTGAAGTTCTGGTAGTTTTTGTACTATAGATAAAATTTGAAATGTCTATATACAAATCTACGCCTCTTCTAAACTCCCTGTAATAATTAAATATTTCTGAGAGATCAGATTAAAATCATTTTTATTGACTAGACTAACCAGCAAACAGTCAATAAAATAAACTCATTGTCTCCTCCATAACTAAAGAGATGGCATGGCCACTCCTTTAGACTTTTATGCCTTTGGACAAGAGGTGGTACATAGAACAGAAATCAAATCTAATTGGTTAATGTGATGGGAGATGGGCTACATTATAATAATGGGTCTTGGGGTACATGACTTGTGTCACCCTAATCTTGTTTAATAGAGACATCAATTTGCATGTAAAATAGAGAAAGAGAATCAACATTTCCCCAGAACTGTCTAGAAGAACAATAATGAGCAAGAATACAATTATTAGCTCAAACTTAGAATTTCTTTTACTATCTGTTTATGACTTGGCCTGGGGAAATATCTAAGAAAGAGATTTCCCACTCTGGTATGAGAAACTAGAAAAGGGGGAAAAATCTTGGTTCTAATAAAATAATGATTTATTAAATATAAGAAAGAAATATTCATTGATCAAAGAGATTAGACACTTAGATTCACAAAATTTATGTCATCTTGGACTCTCCATATTCCTTCATCTCACATATCCAATTATTGTCAAACGCTTGTTATTTCTCTTGAATGTGATCAGATAAAATATTTTGCTTACCACTATGCTCAGAAAATAGTGGTTGCTTTATAAATGTTTGTTCCTTTCCCCCTATTTTCCTATTTAGACAATTATCACTCTAATTCTGGCACATATCATTTCTTGTTTAAACTATGGCAAAAATATCCTATTCTCTTCCTTTTCCAATCCATCTTTCACATAACTGTCAACTGATCCAAAGACACTGGCTCTCCTCCATGCCTGCATTTCAGTAACTCCCTTATTGTCTCTCACATTTCTTAGTTTCTACAGACCCAGTTCAGGTAACTGTCTTCTACATAAATATAAATGTAAAATCCTGCACTTAGATTAAACATCAGCCTCATTGTTATGAGATAATGGCAATGTCAAATGACAATTTGATGGAGAAAGAAATATGGAGCTTTTCATGGTCTGAAAGATAGTATTCATCAACAGTCTAAAATGACAGCCAAAAAGCTATGATTTTAGGCATAAGAGGCATAGTATTTAGAAGGTGATGCTTTATGCCCACATCATATCTTGTATATTGTATTCAGGTCTGGGCACCACATTTTAGGTGGACAATGAAAACTATAGAGGAGCTGGAGGAGAAAAATGAAGATTATCAAGTCTGTGTCATACAAGGATTAGTTGAAGGAACTAGGGATGGAGAAGAGAACACTCAGGAAGGATATGATAATTATCTTCAAGCACAGACATGTGAAAGGAAGATTAGAATTTCTCTACTTGAGGCCATAATGCAACCAAAAGAGGTTGTAAAGAAATAGTATGGGAAAACTTAACAGTTAATAATAAAGCAAATGTGGAATAGACTGACTTACAGAGCCGTCTTGAAGCAAAGGCTGGATGGCTATTTAATTGGCTACATTGTAGAGGTGTTTCCTTGATTACATATAAGATTGGTCCAAATGCTTTTTCAATACTTTGAAAAATATAACTCTTGAGGAAGGAGACAAGGAGAAACAAGACAAATTAATGTGAATTATATATCAAAAGGCAAAAGTATTTTCATTAATAGAATTGTATCCTCTTGGAGCTGAATAAAACCTTAAAAAAATCAACTTCCACCCACTTTCTAGATGAGGAAACTAAGACTCACAGAAATTATATGACTTTCTCAAGGCAATAGGTGACAGAACTAGAACTAGAACTAATCTCTTCTCATTCCCAATCTAATTATGTATGACATATAGCTTTTCTCAAACATTATATACTAACAGACCCCCAAAGGATAGGAAGTATTAATTCCTCACTAATTATAAAGAATGCTGATTAGCATTATCAAAAAATTTAATGTTTCTCATTATATAATCATTTTAACAACACAAAAGATAATATTCTCTAAACATGTTTCCCTATTAAGTGAAGTGTAACTCCTTAAATTGGGATTTAAGAAAACATTAGGTTAAAATTTAGAATAAATTAAATATCAATTGCCAAGTAGATAGGAACCCATTTACAATCCATTTTATAACTCGTCCTTGGTTAATGGTAAATTTAATTACACTGTTCTTCTTTTCTGGGTCTCCAAATCAGAAACAGCAGCAACACTAGTCTGCATTCTTGGCAATAAATATTAGGGTAGAAGTTAACTTTACCATTCTTGATCATTCAGGGTTTATTTTCAGACAAATGATTAAAGGTTTCCCCCCATGTTCCACTTCCTATAAAGAAATCAATCAGTGTGGGGAAATTTTTTGCAAAGATTTATCCAGGTCAAGATCTAATCAGACAATAAAAGAAATTCTAGGTTAGAGATAAAAGGTGCATTTCTGCTCATTATTCCTGCTCAGTCAGGTCTGGAAAAATGTGGATCTTCCCATTTGATGAATAGTTGATATGACAAAATCTCTTTGACCAAGATTTGTATGATCTGAGACACACACCCCAGGTCCCTCGTTGTAATATAACCTAAACTTTCAATGTAATATTTTCTCCTTTAATTGTTAACTATTCAGAGTTGATTGCCACCCTCAGAACACCTACTCTTCCAGGAGCATATATACTGTGAGCCCAACACCATGAGGTGTTTTTGGTCTAAGAAAGTCAGCCAAATGACCATCATTTTATTAATAAGCATGCTGTCAACAACAATAAAATGATTGAATTAGATTTTTTCTCAAACTTTTTAAATGTAACAGTTTTCAAGGATTTACATAAACTGTGCCAGGAATAATTTCAGGAGAAATGATGAAATTTTGGAATGTATAATATGTAGTATAACTATTAAGTAAGCAGCAGCATTAAATGTTTTTAGCAGCATTAAATTTTAACAGAAGATGAATGTAGTATTTTAAATCTTCCCACAGGATATCTCTTTAACTGGGAGATTAGTATGGTTTAATTCCTACATATTAAGATGAGGTTTATGTAGGTTTTTTGTCTATTTGAAATTATTTTAAGTTAGAATTATTTTACTCAAAATAGAAGTCTGATAGTGACTGTCACTGGAAAGAATTAAATTAATATAAAATGTGAGGAAAGAGTCAAAAGAAATTTTTTAAAATAGTTCTTAACCTACTTCTTATCTATTCTTCTGATCATACTGAAACCAGAATTCTAATTATTCTTCTGAAAGTATAACACAAGGATTCTAATTGTTGAATATTCTGATTTCAGTACTGTTTTTTATTACTTGCCTATATCTGACAATGGGAAAATTAGAACATTTAAGACCGCAAAAATCAATCCATGTATGTGTTTTGTGACATGTTTGGTTAAATAATTTGTTAGCCACGAAACATGCTATTACTTAGAGGATTGAACCTTCTTAGATAAATTCAACCTTTAATTAAACCAAAATGCAAGTAACCATTTTGTTTCAGGTCAATTAAGGTTTTGGAATCCTGATGACTTAAATGCCTCACAAAGAGGATCTTCTCCTACTCAAGACTGGATTGATGACAAACTGCATGAAGTTTGTGAAGATCTGGGAATGACTCAAGATAGCCATTTGAACAAAAAAAAGCTGATATCTATCTGTGAACAGTATGACTGGAAAAATGTCAACAAGGAGGTAATTATTTTATTATGGTTAAACTCAGGAAGTAATTTTTTGATTTTATGTAGCTTATTTTTTTTCTTTAAGTTTGCCTGTCAATGAATGTTTTCATAATACAGTGGTTTAAAATGTTTTTCCACAATCCTGTGAGATAGCTACTTCAAGTATTTATTTACATTTTACAGATGAGGAAAGTAAAAGTGACTAAGTGATTTAACCATGTATACAAAAGTTTACAGAAAATATTCAGAGATCTGTACTCAGTGTAATGGGAAGATGGGGGAGAGGTTTATAGAGATGGTAAAAGGAAGAATAAAAACATTGCTCAGAATCAATACCATGATAACAGATAATAGAAAGTTTATATAAATAATACTTATTTTCCTTCTATTTCCTTGACAAGGAGAATGACTTTGGATTGAAAAGTTTAAGACAAAAAAAATCAGTGAAGTTATTTGAAGTCAGATTATCTGGATTTAGTTCAAATATGAATTCTGCCACTTAGTACTTATCTGACCTTGGGCAAGTCACTTAACCTCTCTGTGCCGCTGTAAAATGAAGGGGTTGAATTAAATGATTTCTAAGTTCCCTAACAGCTCCAAAGCTATGTTCCTGTGAAAGAACAAAATTAACCAAAAGGAGAATTGTTTACAAAAAAGAAGATGTAATAATAGCACTTGTCCCTCAGGAATTTAAGTCACAAGGTCCAGATAACCTACTTCCTAGGGTAATAAAAGATGTACTTCTGTTTTCCCATATACAAATTTTTCATACATTCATTGCTTTATATATGCTATTTCCTATGCAGATTTCACCTCTATTGTAGTAGGCATTTAATAAATGCTTTTTGAATTGAATTTATAAGATTACTAAATTAGGACAACATGAAAATACTTTTCAACCTAAAGAGTTACTTACAGCCATAATATCTTCTTGGTATAATCAAGTAAACAATTTTTATTTAAAAAGGGAAAAAAATTAACACAAGAACCACTTCCAAAAATAGTCATTCTACCTAGATTTTAGCAAAACAAATACTTGAAAAAGTATTCCATATTATATTATATCTTATTATATATGTCATATTATAACAGTTCTATTGCTATCTTCATTTTATAGTTGAGGAAACTGAGGCAAATAAAGTTCATAGCTAGAAAGTGTCTAAGGCTAGATTTGGCCTTAGGGTTTTCCTGATTCCAGACCCCAGCATTATATTTCCTGTACCATCTAATTTCCCTCATATACCTCAATAACTGTATGAAAAAATACTCCATGTCACTAATAGACAAATGAGTATTGAAACAACTCTGTGGTTCTATCTTACACCCTTCAGATTAGAAAAAAATAATGACAAAAGAAGAAAATGACATGTGTTAAAGAGTCTGCTGGAAAGTAGTCTCTAATATATTATTCATGGAGCTATGAATAATTGGTCAAGCTAATTGGATAATTGGATCAAATTGGAAAGCAGATATCCTCCAAAAGTCACTAAACTGTGCTTACCTTTTAACTCAATGATACTACTTAGTTGTAGTTTATACTTAGGCCTTGAAGAAAGAAGAAAGGTATCCATGTGAAAAAATTTTTATAGCTACTCTTTTGTATGAAATGAAATGAACCATTTCCAGGAACACTGGGAAGACTTTTAAGAGGTGATTTAGAGGGCATTGAGAAGAAATACTTATGATAGCTACATTGTAAAGAAAAAATGTTTCAAAAACTTGAGAATTCACTCAATACAATGAATAACTTATTCCAAGGGATCAATAAGAATACTACTTTCCTCCTGATGGAGAGGTGATAGACTTAAAATGAAGAACAAGGCATATTTTTGAAAATAGTCTCTGTGTGAATTTGCTTTGCTTGACTATGTACATCTGTAAAAGTTTTTATTTTTCCTCTTCTTTTGTTCATTATAGGAAAAGGAAAGTTGGAAAGAAGAGAAAATAAAATTGAAAATAAATATTCAAATTATATTTTTAAAAATTGTTGGATAAATTTCTTAACCTTTTATGATGTGTATTTCAGGAAGCTTTTGTAATTGAGGAGCAATTCTGCTTCTCAGTATATCAATTTATTTATCCCAGTTCATTTTTCCATTGGAGTCAAGATTTCCAGGCCTAGTAGAAGTAAAAATTCCTAAAATAATTTTTTGGTGTGAATGTTTTACAGTTAGATAAAGACAGCTGAATCTTCCAGTCTCTTAGACTTCTACTGACAAAGGGTTTGTGATAACCTTGATTGAAAGTATGTATTTCATTAGTAAAAATTCCCTTTGTCCATTCTTCAGAAATCTAGTCTTGTCTTGACCATGACAAACATTTTTTTCTTTAAATCAATAATTATTAGCTTTTTAAAAAATATTGACAATGTTTTCTTACAGAAATAAGGTCAACTCTCAAACTGAGACTGGGGTGAATATACTTATGCCTTTCCCTCCCATTTTAGCCCAGATATTTCTAACTCTATACCTCACACTTCCTCACCCCTGTCCACCATACTTAAAGGATCAGAATCATCAACTCATAGAAAGACCTCTCTCTAGATTGCTTCCAAATATAGCTCCAATCAACTTGGAAATTTTCTTTTATTCTGACCACTTTTATCTGGAAATTTAGTTGCCACCTACCACCTGCCTGAATGTAGAGATAGGACTTAACCATCAGTCCCCAAAGATATTCTCATGGAGAGGACATGGGATTTAAAATCAGCTTGAGTTTGAGTCATTGCTCTAGTATAGACAATGATAACTGAAAACTCTAAGTTTTATTAGTAAAAATAACCTTTTTTCAGACTTCGGTACTCTAGTACTTCTTTGTATTTGAAGCATATTACTAAACTTATCTGAGATTGTCACCTAATTGTAATATATATAATATCTACTTGTCAGGTTTGTTATGATGATGCACATACAATATACATCTACATATATATATATTTATATACATATAAACATATATACATATATATATTTATATACATATAAATGAGAAACTTGTAAGGCATTTGACTAATTTATTTATTTATATCTTCTTATGTGATCAAAAAAGTATCTTAAAAGTTATGTTCCTGCTTAACTTCTTTCTAGATGTTTGAAGATATCTTCCATGATCTTAAGTCTGATGGTACAATGAGTTTGAAAGATTTTTTCTATGGCTTGTTTAAAAATGGAAAATCCTTTACAACATCAGCATCAACTCCTTACAGACAATTGAAAAGGCATCTCTCTATGCAGGTAAGGATCACATTAGAAAATTGTTTGACTATTTGACAGTAATTCATAGGATCAGGAATAAAGGTCTCTAATAAAGAAATCTAATTTAAAGGGAAGGTATAGGTAAAATTTGCATAAACACTTTGATCTTAAGCTGGGAATACTTTTCCATCAAGCTGGAGCAAATTTTACTACTAATCATTTTTTCCAGGTTGAGATAATTTGACAGAGTTGAGAGATATTCCAAATTCTCCTCTTTTTCTGACCCTTTATATGTGTCTCTCTGTGTGTGTGTGTCTGATATATATATATATATATATATATACATATATATATATATATATATAATAGTAACTGTCATCAAATTCTCAAAGGATCCTATAACCCTCACTGCCAGAAAAACCACTTTGGGTTCTTTTAGGAAATAAGAAATTCAGCTTTTATGTGCAATATCCAAATTCAATACTATGAGGTCATTGGTACAGAAGGGCACAAATATTGACGAGTAAGTTAAGAGAGACAACAATTGGTTTTCAGATATTTCTGAAATATTTTTTTTGCCTAATAGCATCCCTCTGAATTAGAAGGACAAGGTACAAGTTTAAAATAGGATTGACTTATATATTCACTTTATAAAACCTTCTATTTATTGGTTTTTTTTTTTTTTACTAAATGTCAGTCTTAGTATTCTAAATAAAAGAGACTAAAAGGGCAGAGGACTTCTTTCTTCACTGAAGATTTTCTAGAACAATATACCTTTTGCTTGTTATAGTAATATAAACAATACCAATAAATTCCAGTCTTTTAATCAGCCTCTGCCTATTTTCCCTCTTCTAGTCTTTTGATGAAAGTGGGAGACGCACCATGACTTCTTCAGCAATTACGAGTTCAATTACCTTCCGATTATTCTCCTGCCTTGATGATGGAATGGGTTATGGTTCTGTTGAACAAATACTTGATATCTGGAATGAAGAGGGAATTGATAATGGCCAGGAGATCTTAAAGGTAATAAAACAAATTGAGAACAAAAATTAGCATCATCAAAAAATTCTAAATAATAATTATCAAAAACCTAATTATTATTAAAAACTACTTTTTAATTTATTTAATAATCAATACTTTATTTAATAATAATTATTTAGTAAATAATTTATTAAGTACTCTCTATGTACAAAGCACTGTAGTAGACATTGGGAATACAAAGATAAAAACAGTCATTGACTTCAAGCAGTTGATAGTTTCAGGTAGAAGGATTAAAAAAATGTACAAATAAATATGATACAAACTAGAATTGCTAAACACTAAGAAGATATCTAAACAAAGTATGATGAGAAATTTGAAGAAAGAAATCTCTCAGCTAGCCAGGGGAACAAGGGAAGCTTTCTTGGAACTAGTAGTACCCAAGATGTACTTAAAAGGAGAGAAAGTTTTCAACATTAGGGTAATATAGTATATTTCAGGTTTTGGTACAACTTGTTTTATACATAGAGAAAGGAAAGATTTTAGGGAAAGATTAACACTAGTAATCAAATTTGACTTAAAATATTGAACATTGGAGGGAAAAGTATAGGCAGAGGACTGAACCTATAACTTTGTTAATATAGGAAACTTCCAGGTAACAAAACTACCATGATCTCTGGTACCTTCTTCTGTAGCACTTATATTCTTGGGTGCCTAGAGCACTGAGTGGTCATGTACTTGTACATAGTCATATATCCACAAGATCTTTTTATTTTTGAGATAAGTTTTCTCTATATATTCAACACTGCCTCTTCAAAATAAGAATGAAAAGATAAATTGAAGCTACATTGAGGCGTACTGGATTTTAGCATTTCATCCAGAAGCAAAAAAGAGTTAAATTTTTTAAGTATTCAAGTAATGTGATCAAGCCTGCACTTTAAGGAAATTATTTTTGGAAACTGTATGAAGAATATATTGGAGGAAGAAAACTAAGGTTGGAGCTTGAAATAATATATATATATATATATATATATATATATAACATTTGTTTAAATATTATTTAATTGTCATCTGTTACAATGAAGAGGGTATTTCAAAAGTGCAGATGAGCTGTAGTGAAGTTATAATCTAGTGCAGTGATGGCAATATGAGTAAAGAGGAAAAAGATGAAAGAATTATTGCCAAAGTAAATACAATATCTAAAACTTAGCAAATGAGAATGATGCAAGAGAATAATGAAAAAAGGCAACAGGTGGGTGTAGATGAAGTACTGAAATGGAAACAGAGGTACAAAAATTCACTGAAGAAATCATTTTCTTAGGAAGTAGAATTGGCCAAATGGAAAAGGAGACTAAAAAAAGCTAACTGAAGAAAATAATTCCTTAAAAATTAGAATTGGGGGGCAGCTAGGTGGCATAGTGGATAAAGCACCAGCCTTGGAGTCAGGAGTACTTGGGTTTAAATCTGGTCTCAGACACTTAATAATTACCTAGCTGTGTTGCCTTGGGCAAACCACTTAATCCCATTTGCCTTGCAAAAAAAAACCTAAAAAAATTAGAATTGGAAAAGTGGAAGATAATGACTCCTTGAGCCAACAAGAATTACTCCAAAAGAATGAAAAAATAGAAGAAAATGTAAAATATCTCATTGGAAAAACAACTGGGAAAAAAGCTCCAGGAAAGATACTTTAATTATTGGACTACCTGAAAGTCATGATCAGAAAAAAAAAAGATTCTGGACACCATATTTTGAAAATAAACAGGATTTAGAAACTTTTAAAGATATGGAGGATTTTGAATATTTTGCTCTAGAGGGTAGAGAGCTAGGATCACAACAAAGAATCACTTTCCTATGAAACTGAGTATAATCCCTTGGGGGAAACTTAGACATGAATGAAATAAAGAACTTAGAAGCATTTCTAATGAAAAGTTCAGAACTGAACAGAAAATTTTGTTTTCAAATGCAAGACTCTAGAGAAGCATAAAAAGGTAAATGAAAAAGAGAAAACATAAGGAATTCAATAAGCTTAATTTGTTCATATCCTTACATGGGAAGATGATAACATAACTCTTGTTAGGGCTGTTAAAAGGAGTATACATAGACAGAGGGTAAAGATAAGAGTTGCCTTTATTGGAATATCTCCCAGAAAAACAAAGTTAAGGGGTGAGAAAGAGGATTGTACTGGGAGAACAGGGAAGGGAGAGCTAGAATGGGGTAATGATCTCACATGAAAAGATATGAAAGACCTTTTATAGTGGAAGGAAAGATTGGCGGGGCACAGATTCACAAAAAAACACAAATCTCTAATAAGTTTCTAAGGTTTCCTTTATATTTGAGGTGCTCTTTAATATTCTAGTTTTCAAACAAGTATAGTTATCAATTGAAGAACAAAAATTTAGCTCATAAAATTTGTTTGAATTTCTTTCCTTTTTCTCTCTAAAGAAAGGACCATTAGTTACCTTCAACTGATAATATTTTACTGATCTCTAGGCCTTGGATTTCAGTCTTGATGGAAGCATCAACTTAATGGAATTGACACTGGCATTAGAAAATGAGCTTTTAATCACCAAAAAATGGCATGCATCAGGCAGCTCTGGCCAGCTTCAAGACTGAGATCAGGCACTTGTTGTGAGTTGACAAAAGTCCATCATGTTACTTTGTTTTGTTGTCCTTCAGGTCTTATCTATCAATTTATTCAGGTAACTATTATATGACATCTTCTATTCTGTGTGTAAAAATGGCATATCTTTGGACTAGATCTCCCTGCTGTAGTAACATGCTTTGAAGTATATGCAAGTGTAAGTCTTTTTTTTGTATTGTAAATAAAATTCTGAAATTTTTAAAATTCTTTTTTGAAGTTTACAATTCCCCCCCATCTCACTTCCCTCCCCCCCCACCCCCACAGAACACAGTATGATGGTCTTTACATTGCTTCCATGATAAACATTGATCAAAACTGAATGTCTTGAGAGAGAAATCACATCCTTAAGGAAAAAATAAAATATAAGAGATAACAAAATTACATAACAAGATACCTTTTTTTTTTAAATTACAGGTAAATAGTCTTTGGTCTTTGTTTAAACTCCACAATTCTTTCTCTAGCTAGGGATGGTATTCTTCATCCTAAAATTGTCCCTGATTGTTGCACTGATGAAATGAGCAAGTCCATTAAGATTGATCATCGCTCCCATGTTGATATTAGGGTATAAAAGTTCTTCTGGCTCTGCTCATCTCACTTAGCATCAGTTCATGCAAATCCTTCCAGGCTTCTCTGAATTCCCATCCCTCCTGGTTTCTAATAGAAAAATAGTGTTCCATAACATCTATATATACCACAATTTGTTCAGTCATTCCCAATTGATGATCATTCATTCAATTTCCAATTCTTTGCCACCACAAACAGAGCTACTATGAATATTTTTGTACAAGTGATGTTTTTACCCTTTTTCATCTCTTCAGGGTACAGACACAGTAGTTGTATGGCTGAATCAAAGGGTATGCACATTTTTGTTGCCCTTTGGATGTAATTCCAAAATGCTCCTCAGAAAGGTTGGATGAGTTCACAACTCCACTAACAATGTATCAGTGTCCCAATTTCCCACATCCCTTCCAACATTGATCTTTGTCCTTTCTGGTCATATTGGCCAGTCTGAGAGGTGTGAGGTGATACCTCAGAGATGCTTTAATTTGCATTTCTCTAATAAGTAGTGATTTAGAGCAATTTTTCACATGACTATGGATTGCTTTGATTTCCTCATCTGTAAATTGCCTTTGCATATACTTTGACCATTTGTCAATTGGGGAATGAGTTGTTCTTTTGAAAATTTGACTCAGTTCTCTGTATATTTTAGAAATGAGTCCTTTGTCAGAACTATTAGTTGTAAAAGTTGTTCCTCAATTTACATTTTCTTTTGATCTTGGTTACAGTGGTTTTGTTTGTGCAAAAGCCTTTTAATTTAATGTAATCAAAATTATATAGTTTATTTTGAATGATGTTCTCCATCTCTTTCTTGCTCATAAACTGCTTCTCTTTCCATAGATCTTACAGGTAAACTGTTCTTTGTTCTCCTAGTTTGCTTATAATATTATCTTTTATGTCTAAATCCTTTATTCTTTTTGATTTGGTATAGGGTGTGAGATGTTGGTCTAATCCAAGTTTCTGATATACTAACTTTCAATTTTCCCATCAGTTTTTATTGAAGAGAGAGTTTTTATCCAAGAAGCTGGATTCTTGAGGTTTATCAAACAGCAGTTTACTATAATCATTTCCAGCTATCTCTTTCACTGATCTACCAGTCCATTTCTTAGCCAGTACCAGACAGTTTAATTTAGGTAGAACTGTCATTTTTCTTCTACTATCTTGACCTATCCATGAGCAGTTGCTATTTGCCCAGTTATTCAAATCTGATTTTATTTGTGTGAGAAATATTTTATAGTTGTTTTCATAGAGTTTCTGAGTCTGCCTTGGCAGATAGACTTACAAGTATTTTATATTGTCTGAAGATTTCTCTTTCTAGATCTTGATGCTGTATCTTGCTAGTAATAAATAGAAATACTGAGGATTTATGAGGGTTTATTTTATATCCCGTGACTTTGCTAAAGTTGCTAATTATTTTTAGTAGTTTTTTAGATGATTTTTTAGAATTCTCTAGGTATACCATCATGTCATCTGCAAAGAGTGAGAGATTTGTTTCTTCCTTCCCAATTCTAATTCCTTCAATTTCTTTTTCTTTTCTTTTCTTATTGCTGAAGCTAACATTTCTAACACAATATTGAATAGCAGTAGTGATAATGGGCATCCTTGCTTCACCCCTGATCTTATTGGGAATGCCTCTAACTTATCCCTATTGCATATAATACTTGCTGATGGTTTTAGATAGCTACTGCTTATCATTCTAAGGAACAATCCACTTATTCCTACACTCTCTATTGCTTTTAGTAGGAATGGGTGCTGTATTTTGTCAAAGGCTTTTTCAGCATCTATTGATATAGTCATATGATTTATGATAGGTTTGTTACTGATATAGTTAATTAATCTAACAGTTTTTATAATATTGAACCAATCCTGCATTCCTGGGATAAATTCTGCTTAGTCATAGTGTATTATCGTAGTGATAACTTGCTGTAATTGCTTTGCTAAGATTTTATCTAAGATTTTTTTAATCTATACTCATTAGGGTGATAGGTTTATAATTGAAATATTTTTAATGATGACTTTTTGTTACTCAAACAAGCAAGTATGTGAGATCACGGTGATAGGGATTTTGGAGTTGGGAAATTTTAAGTGCTCTTGGGTTGGGGAATTTGCCTAGGAATGGTCTAACTTTAACTAGGTTTGTATTGTGCTCCAGGGAACAAATTGACCAAGTAGCCAGAGAAAAAGAGAAGTTGCAGTCAGATCTTGAAAAAACTGAGAAACTTAAGTCTTTGATGGCTTCTGAAGTGGATGATCACCATGCTGCCATAGAACATCAATATGAATATAATCTCAGGTAAGACCAGAGGTAGCTTGAAAACTTGAATATCTTCACCTGCCTTTTTATCAGAAGACATTAGTTGTATTAGTATCACCAAAAAAAAACTTTAAGAAAACTGCTTTCTAAATATCTGAATAAAATAGGATTATATTGGTTTCCATTGTAATAGTTTCTGTAACTACCTAAAGGAAAGTAAGAGATTAGATGATTTTTTCAAGCTCCTTTTCATCTCTTTGATTTTAACTTTTACATTTATATGACTTTAAGATGACTTGGTATGAGCTGGGTTTTAGCAATTTGATAGCAGCTTATTGGGCACTCCTATATTTAGGAAATTGGAGGAAGTATACAAGGAAAAAATAGCATCATTCAAGAATGATATCCAAAAGGAGAGAGAGCAGATCCTGCAGCAGGTAGGCAAACAGCATTTGGAATTGGAACAGGAAATAGAAAAGGTGAAGACTGAAGAAAACTACATTCGGGATCGTCTTACCTTCTCTTTAAAGGTAACTAACCAACATTTATATGGTTCTTTAAGGTTAACAAGGAGTTATGTGTATAGTATTTCATTTGACCCTTACAGCAATCTTATGAGGTAGACACTATTATTGCTCTAATTTTACAGAATAAGGAATTTTACAGATAAGGAACCTGAGGATGAGAATGGCCAAATGATTTGCCTTGGTTCAGTCATACAGAATGAGTCAAGATTCAGGTCTTCTGACTTCTAGATTTTATCCAGTACATCACTTAGTTGTCTAGCATAATATTCATAGAATAAATACTTTCTTGCCCCTAATTCTGATATATAAGTACTTTTTGGAGAAGATTAAAAAAAATACAATCCCTTGCTCTCTTTATCACCTGATTTTTCCAGGGTTCCTTCACCTTACAAAGAGATATCCTTTATGTTAAAAAATAAAATGGAAACCTAGAGAGAACAGTATAGCTATACTACATAACAAACAAAAAATCTAATATTATAAGTAGTATTCCACACCAATAATCTCCCTCTCTTCAGAGTAGGAAGTGCCCCATACTCTGAAAGGATTACTTTTGGGTTGGTATACGTTCTGATTATTTTTAGTTCTATGGGTTCTAGTCATCTCTATACAGCCTTGGCTTGTAGAGCCATTTCTTATTGTTGATAGGATAACCTGTTTAGATCTTGATTCCACCTGCACTTAGTTTTCTGCTTTTGTATTCTCTCTCCCATCAGAGTTTTCAGATGAAACATCTATCATTGTGGTCAGAATATTGGGGTCTGTTAGAATTTCTAAATCATACTGACTAGGTGACTTTTGGCAAATCACTTTATCTCTCATTGACTCTCATTTCTTGTGGTAGAAAGAAATTTTTTTCATCCAGACTTTTCTTTGTCAATGAAATAAAATGCACTATGTCTATCCCAGCCCAATATCTTGAAAGTTTGGATTTTTATAGCATGCTTGAAATGCATTGGTTTTATTTTCATATTCCAAGGAAGGGCTTTGAACCAGAGCAAATTTAAAATGTATTAGAACTGGAAGGGTTTTATTTGCCAAATGTACTTTGAAAATAATAGTGTTTCTATACCCTAAACTGAAAATTTAGAATAAATTAGGTTACAACAGTAAAAAGTAATAAAATGCAGATTATTGCTCTCTTATTCTCTAATACCTGACTAGTGTTTTTAGTTGTTATAAAGCAAGTTGATTTTGTCAGGTTTTTCCTCTACTAAAGGTGTTTTGGGGCTTTATAGGCCATATATATATATATATATATATGTATATATATATATATATACATATATATATATATATATTTCAACCAGATATTAAACAAATGAATTAGTATAATTAAGTCCTGTTTGACCTATAGAACCTAGCTTGTCCCTGTGAGGTAAGTAGGGTAAATAATAATATTCCCATTTATAGATGATCAAATTGAACCTTTGACAAACTCAGTGACAGACTTACACAGCTAGTTTAAGTGTATGAGGCAGAATTAGAATGTAGGTTTCATACTGCTGTCTTGTTTTATTTGGGTCTAGGTCTGTTCTAATTTATTTTGTATTATATTCATATATTATATGTATTTTTAGATGTATTTTATAGGTTATGAACCTCTTCATTTTTAAAGCTATTTTTATAATTTACATAAATATTATTAGTTTTCTTTGTGATCCTTTGCATTTTGCTATGTGCATTTAAAAACATTATTCTGAGAAGGAATCCATGAACTTCATCTTGTGATACCAAAAATTATGAAAACCTACTCTGGATAGTACCAAAAGTTCATTTTTTAGAAGATTATTTGTTGTCATATTATCTCTCCTTTTGGGTAGCCAAATATGTGAAGCAACCACAAAGGATCTCAAGATTCTCTTTTTCTGAGTGCCAGATGTGTGTTTTGGATTTTGGAAGACCCAGAGATCTTCCTTTGGCTACCAATTTTTGCTTACCACCACTACTATCTTTTCTAAAAGTAGAAAAACAAAATAAAACAAAAAAGTTTCATTTTGACTAGGTTTTTATGAAAAGTATGAAACCAAATGTCAGTGGTTATATATATATATATACCTTTAGTTTGCTTCAAAATGGAGAAAATTTTATTAATAAACACTAATTCATACTTTATAGAATATTTTGAAAAAGTTAGGGAAATTTTGTATGCATTTGATTTTCAATTTTCTTTAGGAAAACAGTCGTTTAGAAAGTGAACTACTGGAAAATACAGAAAAGCTTGCAGAGTATGAGAGTTTGATGACTAAACTGCAAAAGAATTTGGACAATGTACTATCAGAAAAGGTCAGATTCTTGTTTAAGATTATATGCTATATTTTTTCTCAATTATCACATAAAACAAGTAAAAATTTAAATATTGATTATTTATGTACAATCATGCAAAAGATATTGCCATATTAACCATGTTGTAAAAGAAAAAGATACTTTTCCTCAAACTTTGCACCTCCAAAAATTTTTTTTAGAAGTATGTTTTGATCTTATTCAGATTTCATTATTCTTTTTTTTGGAGCATTTTTCATCAGTGTCCTTTGTCATTATCTTGGATGTTTGAATTGCTGAGAAGAGCTAAGTCATTCACAGTTGATCATCATACAATATTTCTATTACCCTGTACAATGTTCTCCTGGTTCTCCTCACTTCACTTTGTATTAGGTCATAGGAGTTGTCCCAGGTTTTTCTGAAAGAATCCTGCTCTTTATTTCTTAAATCACAATATTGTATTCCATTACAATCATGAAACACAACTTGTTTCTATTCCATAACTGAATCCCCCCAATTTCTGATTTTAGGCCACTATAAAAAGAACTGCTATTTTTTTCCCCCAAAAGATCCTCTTTCCTTTGATCTATATCACTTGAGATATAGACCTAATAGTGTTATTGCTGAGTCAAAGGCTATACACAGTTTTGCAAACCTCTGGACCTAGTTCCAAATTGTTCTAAATCATGGTTGGATTTGTTCATAGAGCTACCAACAAGTGTCCCTATTTTTTCATATCCCATTTTCCTTTTTTTTTGTCATACTAACCAATCTGATAGGTATAAGGTAAAACCTCTGAGTTCTCAAATCAGTAGTGACTTAGAACATTTTCTCATATGATTATAGTTAACTTTTATTTCTTTGTCCAAAAACTTCTTGTTCATATTCTTTGACCATTGATCAGTTGGGGAATGATTTATGTTATTTGCATCCTGGGGATTTTTCCTTGGGAGCTTATTGATATCTTGTTCAATTTCTGTTAATCTGGATAATTTATATTTCATATTTTTATAAACAATCATCCATTTTACTTAGATTATTAACTTTACTGGTATGTTATATTTTATATTTTGCTAAATATTCTTTCATTTCATTTAGATTATTAAGTTTTCTGACATACAGTTGGGCAATATAACTCCTAATAATTGTTTTAAATTCATCTTCATTGGTGGTGAACTTTTCATTTTTTTATATTGGCAATTTGATTTTCTTCTTTTTTTTTTTCATTAAATTTTCATCAGATTAACAAATGGTTTATCTATTTAGTTCTGTTTGTTAGTTCAATTTTTTTTTTACTTTCAATTTTATAAATTTCTCCTTTGATTTTTCAGAATTTCCAATTTGGTATTTAATTTAAAATTTTTTTCCTAATTTTTTTAAAGCTGCATGCAATTGAATTATCTGTCCTTTCTCTATTTTAATGTTTTATTAAAAAACAAATGTTTCATTTTAAAAAGTAGTGTATTAAAATAGTTTAACTTTAACTTGGGATCATTGTTAATTTTTGTTTGTTTAAGGCAATGGGGTTAAGTGACTTGCCCAAGGTCACACAGCTATATAATTATTAAGTGTCTGAGGTCAGATTTGAACTCAGGTCCTCCTGACTCCAGGGCTAGTGCTCTATCCATCACCACCTAGCTGCCCCAACTTGGGATCATTGTTAAGGGTATATATGTGTTTTTGCAATTAACTATATTACTACGAGGAGCTCTTGAGGAGCAGAAGAAAAGATATGATACCAAGAAATAGCAGGCTGGTCACCTATAGTCAATTGAACTTTTTGTTCTTATCTACTTTATGGTGTTGGCTTTTTAAAAAAAATAATGATAATACTCCTTCTGGATGAAAGAGGTTGGATGAAATCCAGAAATCAATGTCTAGCTTGTTATAGATGAGGAAGGACATCTGTGAAAACTGTCTACTTACTTCTTTTCCTCTTGCAGTTTGGAGACCTAGATCCCAACAGTGCTGAGTTCTTTTTACAAGAAGAGAGACTCACCCAGATGAAAATTGAATATGAACAACAGTGCAGAGTGAGTGTTAGCAGAATTCCTTTTCTGTTGCCTTGAAGCATAATATTTAATTGAAGAACCATGCAAATTGTATTTAAAATGCACCCCAATTTAGAGGAACTATATTGAATGGAACTTAGAGTTACTTGGACTTAAGAGAAGGCAAGACTTTTATTATATTCAAAGAATATAATCATTGTCTTTCCTTCAAGAACCAGAATTTTGCTCCATATGGTTTATTGTTGTAGCCCTAATGCTATAATTTGTATTCATCTCTCATTTTATTCTGTGTCCTTTTTTTTCTCAGTTGTTACAGGACCAAGTGGATGAACTCCAGTCTGAACTGGAACAATATCGGGCTCAAGGCAAAGTGTTAAAACTTCCTTTCAAGAACTCTCTCTCTGAGGATCTTAATGTTACAAGTCAGAGTATAGATCCTGACCAAGGTAGCCTCAAGTCTAAAACTTTTGAAATATTACTTTGTTGAGACTTAAGTATATGATTCATATCATCTAAAATGTAAAAATTATTTGTCATCCTTATTTTACTAAATTATTTAGCTATGTCTGGGGATGAAGAGGGAGTTTTTAAGAGAGTTTACATATTCTTCTTTGAAGTCCTAATCACTGAAGAGATTATTTTAGGAACTATAACTGATCTAGGAATTTTTGAAATGAGCAGATTGAAAATAATATATTTTTTGTTTCAATAGCTGACTGATACTATGCATAGCCCCTTGATTATTTAGACTTACTCAATTATATTTGGATTTCTCCAATATTCCAAGAGAATGCCTTGATATAAATGATATATTCACAACCCTCTGTCTTTTCTCTGTCTCTACTGTGCTGTCTCCTGATGGGGTTAAAGGTGAATGGAATATATTATATCAGGGATATAGGACAGTTTTATTGACAAGACTGGTTCTAGAAAAATTGAAGTGTGCAAAATTAGTTTTTTGTCATTTTTTTTAGCTACATCAGAATCTTATACTTATTAATCCTTTTCCTTTCTTCCAGCATTGTTTTCCCTTTGACAAATCTTTGCTCAGTTGCATTTTCTTTGTTATATTCTTGCCTTTGGCAACTTAAGTTAGCTGTGTGGATTTTTCTCCCCCCTGGTAGAAAATAGTTTGATGAAATGACAGGTAGTCTAGGGAAAAGGAGGGTGGTTGTTTCAAACCATGAGAGATGCCAGCCTGTGAGGTTTTCCCCTATATATGACAGAGAAGAATTAAAGACCCCGCCCTAATACTTCACCCTTTGTAGCCATTAATTCCCTCATTATCAAGGCCTAGTGTGGGGGGATAAGTGATCCATAGGCTTTTTTTTTTTAACAGACTAAGAAAGGTGTTCATGATCTACAAAAGTTTAACAACTCTTGATCTAGGTAATAATTAAAGTTAATTATTTGAATTTTTTTTGTTGATATGTTATCTCTCCTTTAATGGTAGTCAAATATGTGGATTAAATCATAGTGAATCTCAGGAATTATACATATATATTTATATACACACATACATTTGTATATATATGTGTTAATGTATATATTCCCAAACATTTAGGACTCTTTTTTAGTGGGTTTTTTTTTTTTTTGCAAGGCAGATGGGGTTAAGTGGCTTGCCCAAGGCCATACAGCTAGATAGTATCTGAGGCAGGATTTAAACTCAGGTACTCCTGACTCCAGGGCCGGTGCTCTATTCACTGAGCCACTTGGCCACCCCACATTTAGGACTCTTTATACACATTTTTTCTCCCCTAAACATGCTCTACCAAATGGCTAAGGCAATTTGGGAGGGTTGAAAGTTGTCTACAAGCAGGTGTTGCTATCAAAGTCTCTCAATACCAGTTCACTGCTCAAGAGAAGAAAAATTTAATGTGTTAACTTGAATTGAAGAGCTATTTCATTTAAATATTCACTTAGGGAATAGAAAGGAACTTCTTTGACCACAGTAAGTTCTGAATGCAATTATTTCCTTAACTCTGAAATATCATAGGTTGAGATACATTTCTTTTTTTTACTTTTTAGGGTTTTTTTTTGGTAAGGCAAATGGGGTTAAAGTGGCTTGCCCAAGGCCACACAGCTACGTAATTATTAAGTGTCTGAGACCGGATTTGAACCCAGGTACTCCTGACTCCAGGGCCGGTGCCCTATCCATTATGCCACCTAGCCGCCACTGATATATTTCTTTTTTAAAAAACTTTTATTTATTTTGAATTTTACAATTTTCCCCCTAATCTTACTCCCTCCCCGACCCCCAACAGAAGGCAATTTGCCAGTCTTTACATTGTTTCCATGGTATACATTGATCCAAATTGAATGTGATGAGAGAGAAATCATATCCTTAAGGAAGAAAAATAAAATATAAGAGATAGCAAGATCAGACAATAAGAGATCAGTTTTTTTTCCTAAATTAAAGTTAATAGTCCTCAGTCTTTGTTCAAACTCCACAGTTCTTTCTCTGGATACAGTTGGTATTCTCCATTGCAGACAGCCGCAAATTGTCCCTGATTATTGCATGGGTGGAATGAGTGAGTCCATCAAGGTTGATCATTTCTCCCATGTTGCTGTTAGGGTGTACAGTGTTTTTCTGGTTCTGCTCATGAGATATATTTCTTATGTTAAATGTCTTATACTTTATTGGGAGGAAACCATGTAAAAAAAGACATCAAGATCTAGTATACCTGGTCTAATTTGCATTTTAGGATTTGGTTCTGAAAATTGTAATCCATTGAATATGAGCATAGAAGCAGAACTGATTATTGAACAACTGAAAGAAAAGCATCATAAGGACATGAAATGTTTAACACTGGAACTTACAGATAAAGTAAGTAGTTATCATTAAATCTTTCTCTCTCTCTCTCTCTCTCTCTCTCTCTCTCTCTCTCTCTCTCTCTCTCTTTTTTAAGATTTTTGCAAGGCACTGGGGTTAAGTGGCTTGCCCAAGGCCACACAGCTAGGTAATTATAAAATATCTGAGGCCAGATTTGAATTCAGGTACTCCTGACTCCAGGGCCGGCTCTCGATCCACTGCGCCACCTAGCCACCCCATCATTAAATCTCAAAAGCATATTCATCTTTGAAAATAGTAAGCAGTTTTATTCTTAAGTCAATATTTATATCTTCGAACTTCAATAGATCTTTATCTAAGACTTTCTCTAAAACTTTTCATAAAATCTTCTGTGTCTGAGAAACATTTCCTCAAGTTGGATGACCCAATGTTTATTGGAGTCAGAAAACCTGAGTTCAAATACATCTGTAGATACTTAGAAATTCTGTAATGCTGGCCTGGCTAACTCACTTAAGCTTTGTCTTCCTAAGGTTCTTTAACTATAAAAAGAGGAAAATAATTCTACCTACTTCATAGAGTTATTGTAAAGGTCAAATTAAATCACATTTGTAAAGATCAGTGCCAGTCATTTAAAAAATTATTTCCTTCCCCATCTTCAAAATCTTACACTTTTTTGTCCATTTTATTATTTTAATTTTTATTTACACAATTTAAAATGTAATTTATGTTAAGATAAACTAAAAGGGGGCAGCTAGGTGGCGCAGTGGATCGAGCGCCGGCCCTGGAGTCAGGAGTACCTGAATTCAAATGTGACCTCAGACACTTAATAATTACCTAGCTGTGTGGCCTTGGGCAAGCCACTTAACCCCATTGCTTTACAAAAACCTAAATAAAATAAAATAAAGATAAACTAAAAGAGCAAGTTTTTTTTAAGACAATAACTAAAACAGTAAAACATATTGAAGGAGAAACAGGACAAAGTTTAGTAAACAGTATTTTTAATAGTACTTTTAATGTTGTTGACATTTCTTACACATACACACAAACAGCTATACACCCAAATTTATATGATTTATATAAAATAATTTGCTCTATTTTAGAAGCAACATGAAAACTTAATTGAGTACACACTTATGCATTGATTTTGGTTATGTATTTTCAATTTTAGCAGGGCAATGCCTTGAAAAAAACTTGGGCCAAATTCAGATAAATTAAGATGAATTGGGAGAGAATAAGTAAAAATCTTATGAAAAGATTAAAAAAAAGATTCCTTACACAGAAGTTACCTCAGGGTCTACATACTAGATGGCATCCAATCTGTTACCATGGCACAGTAGGATCCATCTGGTAGCTGACTTTGGTGGATATTTTTCTTGAGATTCCTTTGTGAATCATAAAGCAAAACTTTGGGCTTTCTGGAGAAAAAGTCTTTAAGGAAACAACAATCATCATCATTTCATTCATGTATTTGGTTTTGGAATAAAATTATTTCTTGTGTTATCTTTGTTATAGATAATCCATTATGAAAAGCAGCTAGATGAAACCAAGGCCAACTATGAAAAAGAGCAAGAAAATGTGAAACAGAAGTATGAGAATGAGATGCATATCTTGGAAAAACAAATAAGTGCCCTTAAAAGTGAAATTGCAGAACTACAGAAACAGACAGTTGTTTTGAAGAATGAACAACAACAAATAGACTGTAGGTATATGAAGGAGAAAAATGAATTACAAGTAAAATTTAATGAAGAAAAGGCTCATCTCCAGGAGAAATTGAAGCTAGAACATGAGATGGCTCTCAAGAATAGACTACAGCAGGTAGAGGAAAACTTTAACAGAGAGAGGGAGGGTCTCATTCAAAATGGTACCTGGGCTGAAGAGAAAATTCAAGACTTGGTTAAAGCAAAGGAAGAAGAGAAATGTAAACTGGAAGAATTTTACCAGGAACAGTTAAAAAGTTTAATGGAAAAAACATACCCTTGAGAAAGAAGAGCTACAAAGGAAACTACTAGAACAGCACCAAAACACACTGCAGGAGGAAAGGTAAGAAAGAAAAAATAAGTGGAATAAGTCAAATAATTCTATTTTTGTATTACACCAAAATGCCCAAACTCAGTTTAATAGTCTACTGAATATTTTCCATTTTCTAAAGACTAATCTTGGTATTGTGTGGACACAAACCTACTTTTATATTATAAAGACTGCTAATATAAGTGAAGATGGTGGGTTGTTTTTTTTAATCAAGGCTTGGTGGTATATAATACCACTCACATTTCACAGCACCTTTAGCATGATATGAGATCAAAACTAGTACAATTTTTCAAAAATATCTTGATAATTGTTCTATAATTAGGTTTAATGTTAGTTAGTAATCTTCTACAAAGGAAGATATGTCAGTAGTTTGTTCTAACAGTTCTTCATTTTAACTTTCCACAATGTAATCTCATAATTATAAGGAGAAATGTTTCTGCATTGTTCATAGTGCTCTCATACTTAATAAGTAAAATTATAATATAATATTTGGATCCAAGCTTGATATTAAATAGACCAATTAAACTAATTCTTGAACATTTGCGGATAATCTGATTAATATTCTGAAATGCATTAAAGAATTATTCTCATTTAAGGTTGACAGATCATATATACTACCTAACCAAGAAGAGAGTCATGTTAATAGGCACTTTTATATTTAATGTTTAATATCACTTTAAATCTTAAATTCATATTTTAAATTCATCCTCCTGGCATGCTAATCAGAATTTTATTCTCATGAGAGGAAAGTAATTTTTCTATAAAGAGAATAGTTTAAATAAACTTTTATGAGGTGAATGTGCCTTTTTGAAAGATTTTTCTCTATTTAAACTTTTTACTTTCACATAAAAATTACTTAATTGTTTTTAGAAAGCTTACAAAGCCAAGTATTTTTTTTTTAAGTTTTTTTGTAAGGCACTGGGTTTAAGTGGCTTGCCCAAGGCCACACACCTAGGTAATTATTAAGTGTCTGAGGTCAGATTTGAACTCAGATACTCCTGACTCCAGGGCTGGTGCTCTATGCACTATGCCACCTAGCCACCCCAAAACCAATATTTTCTTTACAGAATCTCTCATATAAGGGTAAGGGTGGGGCTGGGGAAAATGTTTCTATTTTTTTTTTCTGACTAGGCAGCAGTTTCAGTAATGCTGTCTGTTAACCACATTTAGGAATAAAATGGAAATTGAGTATAATAGAAGAAACTCTCAGATAGAAGCCCATTTTCTGAGTGAATGCCAAAAAGTCACAAGCAAATATGAAGACTCCTTAATAAACCTGAAAGATTCCTATCAGCAAGAGCTGAAGGACCTGATGGAACAGCAATTTGAGGAAAAATCCAAGTGGGAATTTGAAAAGGATGAACTCATCCAGGAGTATGCTGAAGCACAAGAACAACTTAAAGAGACATTAAAACATGAGAAAGCAAACTTTCTTATTCTGACAAGAGAGCAAGAGATACTAGAGAAAAAATATAAAGAACATTTAATCAGCTTAGTTGCTGAGAAACAACAGCTGCAAAATGACCTAGAGGAACTAAGGAATATGTCTGAAAGCCAACAAAATCAGTTGTCCAAGCAAATATTTGAACTCAAGAATAGTCATGATAAAGAATTTAAAGACAGAGAACATTTCATGTCTCAGATGGATGATACAGGAAGGCCAGATAGGCAGAAACCTTCAGAGCAAGAGATTAAGTGTGAGTATGAAAAGGAAGACATGGCTTCTCAATTTCTAACAGTGGAGGACTTCAACAAAGAAACTTGTGAGCAAGCAGACAGAGAGAAGGTTGAAGTAAGCTTAGAAATCTCTAGACTTCAGAATGAGATAAAGGAATTGCAGCATGGAATGCTTACCAAACCTCAGAGTAGCTGCCAGGTAGCAGCAAGTGAAAATGTAGACCTGGCCAGTGAGATGTCACTGCTTCAGCAAGGTACACAACTTTTGGAAGAAAATGGTGATATTCTTATAAATCTGCAACGGGCTCATGAGAGGGCAGTGAAGGAAAATGTGAAAATGGCTGCTGAAATTATCAGGTTACATCAGAGACTACAAAAATTAGATCCAGAGTCAGTGACATTTGTATCTTTAGAGGAATCAAATGAGGATTTATTCAGAACTTCAGTGGAACAAATAGAAACACTTTCATCACAAAAAAGAATAAAACAAGTAGAAAGCATTATTACCCATAGTCTTTTTGAATCACCAGAAGACAGTGCTCAAGAAGTAGAAAAGATAGAAATAAGTTCTTTTCAAACACTGGAAACTAAAATGCAGGAGTCTTTGGGATCATTAGAAAGTTTTTCTGAGTTTGAGAATAATGAAGTAACAAGTACTGAAAGTTTGGACCTAATGAATAAGTTTCCTCATCTTCCAGATAGATTGAAAGTTTTGCACACAGAATGTGATCTAGTTTCTGAAAATAAACAGGATTTAATTTTTGATGTTTCTATTCCAAAAAAGAAAGTAAAGCTACTTGAGAGTAACCCTGAGGCTTATAGGATGTTGTATGAGGATGCCAATAGGGAAAATTACTGTCTTCAGGAAGAACTCAAAATGATAGAAGCACAATATGAAAATGAAATGGAAAATAACAGAAATCTCACTTCAGAAGTTTTCAGATTACAGACTAAGCTAAAGAAACTTGAGAAAGTAACTGAAGCATTCATCAGGATTAAACAGAGCTATGATCAAGTTAAAATTGAAAATGAAGACCTGAAGACACTAGTTTTAAAACTTGAGGAAAAGACTGAGAAACTCCAGGAAAGATCAGTGGAACAGTGTGAGTGTTTCTCATTAAGTGAAATTGGTTTAGACGATCAAGAACAAAAAGTTGAAAAAAAGATACTAGAACAAAATAAAAGACTGGATCAAGGGGGTAAAAATTTTGTAAATATGAAGTCTGTTTTAAAAGAATGTAATCAAGAAAACCTGGCCTGTAGGCAAGATGACACATGGCTCCTAGAAAAAACAAAAGTATCAGAGGATTTTTGGCTTCAGGAAAAGATGAACCCTGAAGAAAAGTCAACTGGACAGGTCCAGCTTAAAAAAATTGAGGAAAATGCTGTGTTCTCAGATCTTCAAGGGAAATATCACCATAATGACATAAGAATAGCAGAATTAGAATCGGAGAAAAACAAGTTACAAGAGCTTACCAGGCAATTAAGAGAAAAAGTAACCAATTTAGTTAAGCAAAAACATGCACCTTCTCATGGAGAAAAAGAGGAGGAACTGAAGTCAATGATGTATGACTTACAAAGCACTTGCAGTGAGATGCAGCACAAAGTTGAACTGCTGAGGTAATGTATGCCTATAAATTCTTTATGGAGCCTGGCTATAACTCCCTTAACTTCTGCTGCTTGTTGTGCTTAGGGAAACTAATCTGTTAAACCTTTGAGAAGCCAGAGTTAGCAATGCTGATTCCATTTAGTTCTGTATTAACAAGTAGAGTTACCTTTCTTAGAAGAAAATCTCTTGATTCCATTTCTTCTTTTGTATAACCAATTAATCTAATATGATATATAAAAAGTCACAAGTTTTATTTTTGCTATTTTAATTATCTATATTTGAATAGGCAAGAAATCATACTAAAACAATTCCCAAGTAACACACTGTGAACCATTCTATTTGACTTTTAGAATTTTTGCACAGGATGTTTAATGAAGCATGTTTTAGGATGTTTGTTTTTTGCAAGGCAATGAGATTAAGTGACTTACCCAGGGTCACACAGCTAGGTAATTATCGTGTCTGAGATCAGATTTGAACAGATCCTCCTGACTCCAGGGCCACTGCACCACCTAACTGCCTCATGAAGCATATTTTAGAATAACTTTTGTATATCATTAAGTTGTCACAAGTAAGACTTCTTAAGACTAAGCCAGGATGAATACATGCTTCTTGATTTTTAACTTTATGATCATTTTGGTTTCAGTCAATTTGGTTGATCTCTTTTAAAGTAAACATTAAGAAATATTACCTTTTATCAAAGAAATCTTAATCTTAGTTTGGGGAGGGAGGGACTATCAATATCTAGAAATAAATATTCCTATGTATTTATGAGAATAAATACAAATATAAAACTGAATGGAACCATTACACATTTAAATTATATGGAATAAAATTTTATAGTAAAATGTTTTCCTTAAAAGTGATTTTTTGGCATTGTTGCCTTAAATGACTCACATCCCAGTCCTGAATGTAAAACTTCCTATTCCCTTCCCTTTCCATTATGTTACTAGATTTTCATATTCTTATCTCTCTCTCTCTCTCTCTCTCTCTCTCTCTCTCTCTCTCTCACACACACACACACAGACACACACACCGCATTTGATTGCCATTTCTAGCCCTATGTTTCAAGTTTTCTCAGCTCACTTTTTCTTAATGTATTTTTCATGGATGCTATTGGTTCCTGCTAAAGTCAATATGTAAGTAAAAGGAATGCAGGTTTGTTTTTTCAAGACTTTAGGACATTTACTTTTTTGGAAATGTCTTTTTTTATCCCTTCGGTTTTTGCAAGGCAATGGGGTTAAGTGGCTTGCCCAAGGCCACACGGCTAGGTAATTATTAAATGTCTGAGACAGAATTTGAACCCGGTACTCCTGACTCCAAGGCCGGTGCTTTATCTACTATGCCACCTAGCCACCCCCCGGAAATGTCTAAGAATGTTTTCTAAAAATGCCAGATGATTGCTTCTTTTTACTTCTATTTATGTGTCTGTTCTTTAGACAGGAGTCTGAAAAATTTCAAGAAGAAAATTCTATTTTAAGAAAGGAAAATAACACTTTAAATGAAGAAGATAGCATTTCTTACCTAAAATTAAGGGAATTAAAGGGATCTCAAGAAGAAATATGGTAAGAATTTAAGTATTTTTGTACACTCATTATACTTACCCAGACATTTAGGAGATTATTACAAGAACTAAAACTTATTGTGATTTTAAAAGTTCTAATTTACTTTCCAATGTAATTTTAGGAAAAAAATAGAGACTGTAAGAAAGGAAAAAAATGCTATACAGAAGATGGTTGAAAACTTTAAAAAGCAGGTAAATGGATTTTGAATATTCTTCTATTTCAATTTTTCTTGACTTAGAAAACTTCTCTTTCTGTTAGAAATGACCATATTTAAATAGCCCCATACTATTTTTGTTTAGATTTATATGTAACTCTTGTCAGTGTCACAGTCTAATAAGGGCTCTAAGATAGGTGTCCTATATTGCCTTCTGTTCTCTTCAGTCTATAAAAGATCTTCAGACCCTGAATAATTAATGAATATTTAAGGATGGTGAAAACTTGACACTGGGGATCTCACATTTATAAAAGAAAGTATCTTGTTACTTCAAGTTGATAACTTTGTCTAAAAGCAGATAATTAGAGAGGAGCCCGATAAACAAAGACTGTAAAATCAATTATATACCATTACTCAGAATCAAGATTTAATAAAAATGAATATACAGGAAACCCCTAACCTCATATTCTCACAATGCCTAACTGTAATAGAAAAGTCTTTCAAGAAATATAGAGGATTGGGGTGAGCAGCAGAAAGTTCCATGGTATTACAGCTATTCTTTAGGAGAAATGGACAAAGTAGCTTCAAACAACTCAATTTCCATTTTCACTAGGTTTCAGAATTAAAAGTCAAAAATCAGCAACTGGATTTGGAAAATGCAGAACTTAGCCAAAAGAAGATTCAAAATGAAGCAGACCTTCAGTATCTTCACCAACATTTAGCACAAATCCTAGGTCAGAAAGAAAAAGAGATAGGAAACTGTACATTGGAAGAATGGGGAAAAGAAAGTTCAAAACTGAATGAGGAGCTAGATCATTGTAAAATAAAGGTATGATATGGGGTAACTATAAGTTTTTTACAACATTTTTTAAAATTTATAATAATAATTCAATACATTTATTGTGTGACTTTAACTTTCTTCTACAAGAACATGAGAATCTCTGTTCCATATAACATTTCTGAAAGGCATATACTATATTAAAAACTGTAGTAATAGCATTTAATCTGTATTTATCACCTTTTTTGAATTTTACTTCTACTTTTTTCCTTTTCTTTTTTTTATTATTTGAATTTTACAATTCTCTCCCCATCTTACTTCCCTCCTCTTGCCCCAACAGAAAGCAATCTGTCAGTCTTTACTTTGTTTCCATGTTGTACATTGATCCAAATTGAATGTGATGAGGGAGAAATCATATCCTTAAGGAAGAGACAAAAAGTCTAAGAGATAACAAGATCAGACAATAAGATATCTGCTTTTTCTAAATTAAAGGGAATAGTCCATCTAGATACAGATGACACTCTACTTTGCAGACAGCCCAAAATTGTTCCCGATTGTTACACTGATGGAATGAGCAAGTCCTTCAAGGTTGAACATCATTCCCATGTTGCTGTTAGGGTACACAGTGTTTTTCTGGTTCTGCTCATCTCACTCCACATCAGTTCATGCAAATCCCTCCAGGCTTCCCTGAAATCCTGTCCCTCCTGGTTTCCAATAGAACAATAGTGTTCTATGACATACATATACCACATTTTGCTAAGCCATTCCCCAATTGAAGGACATTTACTGGATTTCCAATTCTTTGCCACCACAAACAGGGTTGCTATGAGTATTTTTGTACAAGTGATGTTTTTACCCTTTTTCTTCATCTCTTCAGGGTATAGACCCAGTAATGGCATTGCTGGGTCAAAGGGTATGCTCATTTTTGTTGCCCTTTGGGCATAGTTCCAAATTTCTCTCCAGAAAGGTTGGATGAGTTCACAGCTCCACCAACAGTGTAATAGTGTCCCAGATTTCCCATAACTCTTCCAACAATGATCATTATCCTTTCTGGACATATTGGCCAGTCTGAGAGGTGTAAGGTGGTACCTCAGAAAAGCATTAATTTGCATTTCTCTAATAATGATTTAGAGCAATTTTTCATATGACTATGGATTGCTTTAATCTCCTCATCTGTAAATTACCTTTGCATATCCTTTGACCATTTGCCAATTGGGGAATGGCTTTTTGTTTTAAAAATATGACTCAGTTCTCTATATATTTTAGAAATGAGTCTTTTGTCAGAATCATTAGTTGTAAAGATTATTTCACAATTTACTACATTTCTTTTGATCTTGGTTACAGTGGTTTTATCTGCAATATAATCGAAATCATCTAGTTGGTTTTTGGTGATGTTCTCCAACTCTTCCTTAGTCATAAACTGCTCCCCTTTCCATAGATCTGACAAGTAAACTAGTCCTTGATCTTCTAATTTGCTTGTAGTATTGTTTTTATGTCTAAATCCTGTAGCCATTTGGATCTTATCTTGGTAAAGGGTGTGAGGTGTTGGTCTACTCTAAGTTTCTTCCATACTAACTTCCAATTTTCTCAGCAATTTTTATCAAAAAGAGAGTTTTTATCCCAATAGCTGGACTCTTTGGGTTTATCAAACAGCAGATTACTATAATCGTCTCCTACTTTTGCACCTAGTCTATTCCACTGGTCTACCACTCTATTTTTTTAGCCAGTACCAAACAGTTTTGATGACTGATGCTTTATAATATAATTTTAGATCAGGTAGGGCTAAGGCCCCTTCTTTAGCACTTTTTTTCATTAAGTTCCTGGAAATTCTTGACTTTTTATTTCTCCATATGAATTTACTTACAATTTTTTCTAACTCATTAAAGTACTTTTTTTTGGAATTTTGATTGGTAGGGCACTAAACATGTAGTTTAGTTTTGGTAGAATTGTCATCTTCATTATATTAGGTCTACCTATCCATGAGCAGTTGATATTTGCCCAGTTATTTAAATCTGATTTAATTTGTGTGAGAAGTGTTTTATAATTGTTTTCAAAAAGATTCTGAGTCTGTCTTGGCAAATAGGCTCCCAAATATTTTATATTGTCTTAGGTTACTTTGAATGGGATTTCTCTTTCTAGCTCTTCCTGCTGTATCTTGCTAGACATATATAGAAAAGTTGAGGATTTATGAGGGTTTATTTTATAACCTGAAACTTTGCTAAAATTGCTAACTGTTTCCAGTAGTCTTTTGGATGATTTCTTGGGATTCTCTAGGTAGACCATCATGTAATCTGCAAAGAGTGAGAGTTTTGTTTCTTCCTTCCCAATTCTAATTCCTTCAATTTATTTTTCTTCTCTAATTGCTGAAGCTAACATTTCTAATACGATATTGAATAATAGTGGTGATAATGGGCACCCTTGTTTCACCCTTGATCTTATGTGGAATGCCTTTAGCTTCTCCCCATTGAATATAATGCTTGTTGATGGTTTCAAATAGATACTGCTAACTATTCTAAGGAACAGTCCATTTATTCCTACATTCTCTAGTGTTTTTAGTAGGAATAGATGTTGTATTTTTGTCAAAAGCTTTTTCAGCATCTATTGATATGATGATGTAATTTCTGATATGTTTGTTGTTGATATAATTGAGTATAGTAACAGTTTTCCTAATATTGAACCAACCCTGCATTGCTGGGATAAATCCTACTTGATCATAATGTATCATCCTAGTGATAACTTGTTGTAATTGTTTTGCTAAGTTTTTATTTAAGATTTTTGACATCTATATTCATCAAGGAGATAAGTCTATAATTTTCTTTCTCTGTTTTAACTCTTCCTGGTTCAGGTAACAGCACCATATTGGTTTCATAGAAAGAGTTAGGCAGAGTTCCATCTTTCCCTATTTTTCTAAAGAGTTCATATAGAATTGGAACCAATTGTTCCTTAAATGTTTGGTAGTTGGGACGGGTAGGTGGCGTAGTGGATAAAGCACTGGCCTTGGAGTCAGGAGTACCTGGGTTCAAATCTGGTCTCAGACACTTAATAATTATCTAGCTGTGTGGTCTTGGGCAAGCCACTTAACCCTGTTCACCTTGCAAAAACCTAAAAAAAAGAGTTTAAAAATGTTTGGTAGAATTCACTTGTGAATCCATCAGGCCCTGGAGATTTTTTCTTAGGGAGTTCAATGATGGCTTGTTGAATTTCTTTTTCTGAGACAAGGTTGTTTAGATATTTAATCTCCTCTTCATTTAACCTGGGCAACTTCTATTTTTGTAAACATTAATCCATTTCACTTAGATTGTCAAATTTATTGGCATAGAGTTGGGCAAAATAATTTCAAATTATTACTTTAATTTCCTCTTCATTGTTGGTGAGTTCACCTTTTTCATTTATGATACTAACAATTTGGTTTCTTTCTTTCTTTTTTTAATCAAATTGAGCAGAGGTTTATCAATTTTATTGTTTTTTTCATAATACCAACTTTTGGTTTTCTTTATTAATTCAATAGGTTTTTGCTTTCAATTTTATCAATTTCTCCTTTAATTTTTAGAATTTCTAATTTGGTATTTAATTGGGGATTTTTAATTTGTTCTTTCTCTTAGTTTTTTAGTTGCATGTTTAGTTCATTGGTTTCCTCTTTCTCCAATTTATTCATCTAAGCATTTAAAGTTATAATATATCCCCTGAGAGCCGCTTTGAATGAATCCCACAGGTTTTCTTATGTGGTTTCATTATTGTCATTATCTAGGATAAAATGGCTAATTCTTTCTATAATTTGTTTTGTGGTCCACTCATTCTTTAAAATGAGGTTATTCAGTTTCCAATTGGTTCTGGGTCTGTATTTCCTGGGACCAATATTGCATATGACTTTTATTGCATTGTGATCTGAGAAAGATGTATTCACTGTTTCTGTCTTTCTGCAGTTGATCATTAGATTTTTATGTCCTAGTACGTGGTCAGTTTTTGTATAAGTTCCATGTACTGCAGAGAAAAAGGTATATTCCTTTCTATCCCCATTCGATTTCCTCCATAAGTCTACCATATCTGGTTTTTCTAACAATCTATTTACCTCCTTAATGGCTTTCTTGTTTATTTTATGATTCGATTTATCTAGATCTGAGAGCTGGAGGTTGAGTTCTCCCACTAGTAGAGTTTTGCTGTCTATGTCTTCCTGTAGTTCTTTCAGCTTCTCCTCTAAGAATTTGGATGCTATCCCACTAGGTGCATACTTATTCAGTACTGAAATAACTCTATTGTCTATGGTACCTTATAGGAGGATAGTTTCCTTCTTTTTACCTCTTTTAATGCTATCTATTTTTGCTGCTGCTTTGTCTGAGATAAGGATTGCTACCCCTGATTTTTTTACTTAAGCTGAAGCAAAATATATTTTACTCCAACCTTTTACCTTTATTCTATATGTATCTCTCTTCTTCAAATGAGTTTCTTGTAAGCAGCATATTGTAGGATTCTGGTTTTTAATCCACTATCCACTCTGCTATTCACTTACGTTTTAAGGGAGAGTTCATCCCATTCACATTCAAAGTTATGATTACTAATTTTTTATTGCCCTCCATGCTATCTTCCCTCTGTTTGTATTTTCCCCTTTCCCCCCTTTATCCATATTCCCCAGTATTTTGTTTCTGAATCCTTCAGTGTGTTTGTCCTCCCATATCACCCCTCCCCTTTCTTTCCCCTTTCGTTTTTTTCCCTTTTCCCCTTCCCTTCCTTTTGTTAGTTCCCTTTTTTCCCCCATTTCCCCCTCCCTTTCCCCTTTTAATACTTGAAAGGTTAGATTTTTTTTAAGTTAACTAAGTATGTATAAGATGACTTTAAGCCAAGTCTGATGAGAAGAAGATTCAGGTTTTTCTCATCTCCTCCCTTCTTCCCTTCTTTTACCATAGGTATTTTGTACCTCTTAGTGTAATGAGGTTTACCCCCATTCAATTCCCTCCTCCTGTCTCCTTCCTATCCCCCTTTTTAAGGAGGTAGTGTTTTTTAGATCATTCTGAGTCAGAAAATTCTGAGTATCTGTCACTTCTGGCTAAGTACGTTCTATCTAATAGAGTTAAAATTCTTGAGAGTTATTAGAGTGTTTTTCCCAAGTGGGGCTAAAGCCAGTTACATCCCATTGGATAGCAGTCTCATGGATAGGTCATGAATGTCCATCACTTCTGGCTAGGTATATTCTCTCTGTGAGAGTTACAATTCTCAAGATTTATGAGAATCTTTTCCCCCATGCTGGGATATAGCCAGTTTCAACTTATTGCATAGCAGTTTTTTTCTTTTACCGCCCCCCCTTTTATTTTTTTTACCTTTTCATGTGTTTCTTTAACCTCCTGTTTGATGTCCAAATTTTCTATTTAGCTCTGGTCTTTTCATCAGAAATTTTTGGAATTCTTCCTTTCGTTAAATGTCCATCTTTTTCCCTTGAAGAGAAGGCTCAGCTTTGCAGGAAAGTAGATTCTTGGCTGCATTCCAAGCTCCCGTGCTCTTCTAAATATCTCGTTCCAGGCCCTTCGATCCCTTAAAGTTGATGCAGCCAGGTCCTGCATGATCCTTACTGTGGCTCCTTGATATTTAAATTGTTTCTTTCTAGCTGCTTGTGGGATTTTCTTTTTCATCTGGTAGTTCTGGAATTTGGCCACAACATTCCTTGGTGTTTTCATTTTAGGATCTTTTTCTGGAGGGGATCTATGTATTCTTTCAATAACTACTTTGTCCTCTGGTTCCATGATATCAGGGCAGTTTTCCATTACTAGATCCTATAATATTAAGTCCAGGCTTTTTTCTCTTCATTGTTTTCAGGAAGTCCAATAATTCTCAGGTTGCCCCTCCTCAACCTGTTCTCGAGGTGTCAGTGGTTTTGCTGATGAGGTATTTTACATTTTCTTCTATTTTTTTTCCTATTTTTTTGATTTTGTTTAACTGACTCTTGCTGTCTCATGGAGTCATTAGTTTCTGCAGACTGCATTCTTTTTTTTGGGGAGGAGTTTTCTTCATTAACCTTTTGCAACTCCTTTTCCAATTGGTCAATTCTACTTTTGAAAGAGCTTTCCATTTGACCAATTTAGGTTTTGAGAGAATTGTTTTCTTTTTGCATTTGCCCAATTGAGGACCTGAGAGATTTAATCTCATTTTGTATTTGTCCAATTGTATTTTCTAAGGATTTGTTTTCTTGATGCAAGGTATTAATTGTCTCTCCCAAATTTTCCAGTTGATTTTTAAACTCCTTCCTTATTTCTTCAAGGAAGACTTTCTGTGCTGAAGACTAGATTGTATTTTCCTCAGAGGTTCTATGTCTCTCTGAGTTAGGGTCTTTTCCTTCCAGGAAATTTTCTATGGATCCACCTTTCCATTGACCCTTTTTCATTTTACTAAGACCTTGAGTTGGGGAGGGGCTGGTTCACAGGGGCTTGGGATCAGTAGAGGTTTTCCTCACTGTGTGCAATTTCTCTGGCTGGCCAGTAGGACGTTCTGGTTGCTTTCTCTGGAGTGTCTGTGACCTTGATTGAGGCCTTCTCCCTCAGCTTGAAGGGAGGGGTTGGAGCTATTGAATCCTTTTGCCTTCAATCAATGGTGGGCTTTACCCTGGGGTGAGATCATTTCTCTCCCTATTGTCAGCTGAGCTGGTTCTTCTGCTCACACACCTGTGCTTGAGGCAGAAGTAGTCTTGTATTGTTTGTTCTGGGAAGAGGCCTCAGCCATAATGGAGGTGTGGACTCAGAGTTAATCAGACCAGAGGAGCCCAGGGATGATGTCCGCAGCTGTCCTGCACCTGAACTCTCCCCCATCTCTGTTGGCAAGCTCCAGAATGTCAGCGCCAACACCAGTGCCTCTGCTCCCTAGTTGACTCAAGCCCCTGCCTTCTAGCCCCACTGCTGATGCAGCAGGTCCAGCTCTTGGGCCCTCAGACTTCCAAGCTCCAATTCAGCCACTAATCTGGCTGATACAGGGCTGATCGGCCCTCTGCACCTAGATTCACTTGCCCAAATTCGTGCAATGCTGCTGCCGGAGACAAATCTCAAGCCCCTGCCTTCTAGCCCCACTGCTGATGCAGCAGGTCCAGCTCTTGGGCCCTCAGACTTCCAAGCTCCAATTCAGCCACTAATCTGGCTGATACAGGGCTGATCGGCCCTCTGCACCTAGATTCACTCGCCCAAATTCGTGCAATGCTGCTGCAGGAGACAAATCCTGAGGTAGCTTTTCTTTCTCCTGGCTTTTCTTTCTGGGTTTTGTGGATCGGATTTCTGTTAAGAGGTTTATTTCATATGATAGATGTGGAAAGATCAGGAGACTTTAGAACTGTGCCTGTCTTTTCTCCGCCATGTTGGCCAGAAGTCTCCTTCCACTTTTTTTTTTTTTGCAAGGCAAATGGGGTTAAGTGGCTTGCCCAAGGCCACACAGCTAGGTAATTATTCAGTGTCTGAGATCAGATTTGAACCCAGGTACTCCTGACTCTAGGGCCGGTGCTTTATCCACTATGCCACCTAGCTGCCCCTATCCTTCTACGTTTTTAGAAAGATTTTTTATTTCTTTTGAATTTTACATTTTTTTCCCCTAATCTTGCCTCTTTCCCCCTACCCCCTCAGAAGGCAGTCTGTTAATCTTTACATTGTTTCCATGGTATGCATTGATCTAAGTTGAATGTACTGAACTGTAAGTTTTTTAGTTACAGTGTCTCTAGTTTGTTCTACGCATGAAGAGATTTTCAATGGTTTTATATAAAATAAAAGGAATACTATTGAAAAATGATTCAAGAAGTTGAATGTGGTATAATGTTTGAGAAGACCATAAGAACTAAAGCTGGAATCAATCAATTAGCATTATGACATATAACAAATATATTTTTATAACTGAGCACTTTTTATGTACTAGGTGCTTTGACAAGTCCCAGGGATACAGATATTAAAATGAGATTCTGCATTAAGGAGCTTGCATTTTAATAGGAATATTCAACTTGTTCACTCTTAAGTAAGTAAAGAATATGATTGTTCTTCATCCTCAAAGGGGACTAAAATAACATCACTATATTGAGGTCAAGTTAAAATAGGTTTTACTATGGCTGATTAGACAAATAGAAGCTTGGAATGCTCTACCACAGTTTGGGCAGAAATAGTTCATATGAACTTTTAGAGTCTGAATTTGAGCATCTCACATTCCTTTTGAGCTGCTGCAATTCTCCTTTGTCCATAGAGGATAGTACCTTCTTGGATGTGGTCATCCCATAGTAGGAGATTCTTGGATGTGGTCATCTCATGGTAGGAGATTCTATGCCATTGTCTCCCATGGCTCCCAGAGTTCTTCAGAGAGACCTTGAAAGTGTTCCTGTATAACTTCTTCTGAACTTCCATGTGAGAACGTGGCACTCAGACTCTGAAATAGAGACAATGCTTGGCTGTTCAGTTCAAGACTTTTCAAGATAATCTTTGAGACAACCACTTGGAAGTGGTTGAATTCCCTGGCATACTGACTAGGTTTCATAAGTATACAACAATGAGAACAAGACAAGGTTCTGTACACCTTCAGTTTGGTAGACAGTCTAATACCTCTCTCTCCTACACTTTCCTTCTGAGCCTCCCAAACATTGATCTAGCTCTAGAAATGAATGCATCAACCTCATCAAATATGTATACATTCCTAGAAAGTATACTGCCAAAGGAAGTAAACCAATCCACAGTGTTTAAATTTTCTCCATTTGCTGTAACTGATGTTTCCATTTATGGTTAGTGTGGTGCTGGCTGGTAGAGTATTTTTCTTCATGTAAGTAGGCCAAAATTAGCAAAAGCAGCAGAGATTCTATCCATTCTGTTGTATATCAGAGACCATCTGCAAATAAAAAGTTACACAGCAATTCTCCCTTCACTTTAGTCAAGTTAAATAATTTACAATCAGTATGCTAGTTGATCTTGATGCTGTTTTTGTCCAACATTGCCAAAAACATCATGCTCAAAAGCATAGGAGCAAGCATTTAGCCTGCTTCATTCCATTGGTGACTTGAAAAGCACAGGAGTGTTGTCCATGATCCATGAAACTGATGGGATGATGCCACTAATCTGCATTTCTTTCTTTTTTTTTGTTTTTGCTTTTACAAGGCAATGGGATTAAGAAACTTGCCCAAAGTTACATAGCTAAGTAAATATTAAGAGTCTGAAGCCAGATTCAAACCTGGTCCCTCTGACTTCAGGGCTGGTGTGCCACCTATCAGCTATCCCCTATCAGCATTTCTTTGAAATAGATTCTTTTTTTTTAGGTTGTTTTTTTTTTGCAAGGCAAATGGTGTTAAGTGGCTTGCCCAAGGCCACACAGCTAGGTAATTATTAAGTGTCTGAGACTGGATTTGAACCCAGGTACTCCTGACTCCAGGGCAGGTGCTTTTTCCACTGTGCCACCTAGCCGTCCCTTGAAATAGATTCTTATTAATCTTGTGAAGAATGCTTTTAACTTCTGTCTTCATCTATAAGATTTTCGAAGAAGCCTCAGATCCAACCTGTCTACCTGTCACCTCTTTAGTCTTTCTGCCTCTCAGGTAGTTTTTCATTAACCATGGATCTAGGACCCTGGCCTTTGTCTGTCCAAGGCCTTCTTTATGGTCTGAAAACTCTTCCTGGATCAGAGCCACTCCAATTTGCCAGTTCCTAACTGCTATCCAGATTCCCAGGTCTTACTTATTGACAGTCCTCCTGAACTTCAGGAGATTCATTATTTATTTTTTTGTTTGTTTGTTTATTTATTTTTAGTTTTTGCTAGGCAATAGGGTTAAGTGGCTTGCCCAAGGCCACACAGCTAGGTAATTATTAAGTGTCTGAGGCTGGATTTGAACTCAGGTACTCCTGACTCCAGGTCTGGCGCTCTATCCACTGCACCACCTAGCTGCCCCCAGGAGATTCATTATTAACACCTCCTACAGTTTGGTAATGAAGGAGGATCTTGAACAGTCTAATTACTTCTTTTTTAATGGACTTCTTTTCAGCCACTGATAATCTGAATTAATTCCTCAGTGATTATCATATTCCCACCTCATTAATATTTTTTCCATCCTAGTGATTTTTGAACCCCTGCCTCTCATGGTTAGTCCCCATGACCTTCTTCCTTCTCCTTCATTCTATCCCTTCAATGTCACCCTTCCACTCTGTTTTTTGAAGATCACTTGGCAATACCAGTCACTGAAAGTGTGACTCAGATGACCATATTGTGCAAATGCCAAATGTACATTTGCCTAAAAGACTATTTTAAGGAAAACTCAGTCAAGGCAAGTGCTCACTTGGTGGTCAGAAAAAGTGATACAAGAACACTCTCTCAAGGTCTCTGTGAAGAACTTTGGAACTGATTTAGTGACCTGGGACCTCCCATTATGTTATTCCCCCATCAGAGAAGATGCTATGCTCTCTAAGCAAAGCAGAATTGAAGAAGCCCAAAAGAAATACGATATGTGCAAATTTAGAGAATACACCTCAAATGTTCACATGGACTATTCGTGCTGAAAGTGTAGAAATGATTCTGAGCTTGTATTGGTTTGATTAGTCATAGTCAGATACGTTGTAACTTGACTGTAACTTAGTAATGTTTTTTGTTGGTGCTCTTTGAGAGTGAAGGACAACAATCAGCCAACTCAAGCTTGTTAAAGAAGGTTGGGGCTACTTATACAAAATAGATTAAAGGTATTTTGATATGGGGTGAGAGACCTGACAACTAAGGAAGTCAGTAAATGCCTTCTGAAGCAAGTAAAAGAGACTTTAAAGATTATGTAATTTATTACTTTCCCTTTAAGAATGATGATGTTAAAGATGTTAAGGGTCTTGTTGAAGAGCATAAGCAGCAGAATCACCATGCAAATCTAGATTTTCTGACTCTTTTGATTCAGTACTTTTAAAATCTGTTCTGTGCTGCCTTTATATATTGATTCAACCAATATATTTAAATGTTTACCATACCAAAGAACTTGGACAGTCTTTTACTTTTTGTACCTTAGTAATCATTTGGAAAATTACATGGTAGACATATTCAAAAAAAAAGACAAAGAATTCAATCCTAATTCTGCTAATAATTTTTTTTTTGTTTAGAGAAAGTCAAATGATATTGAGGCTCTGTTTATTCAACTATTACAAGAAGATAATAATAACACCATGTTCTAATATATATGAAAGTTCCTAGTACCCTTAAGAGTGTTTTCTGCAAAGTAAGGCATCATCAACTTCAGTTTCTATGTAATGATTAAAGAATGGTATTAATTGCTAGATTTGTATTTCCCAGACATTTTTCTGCTTCACAGACAAATATTGAATAGTCTTAGCATGTTTTTTTTCTGTTCCTAGAATGATTTACATTATCATGTAACATTGTTCTCTTTCAGTCATCTGATTTGGTGTCTTCTCTGGAGACAGAACTGTCTAAAATGAAGATTCAGACTCATGCTGTGGAACAGGAAAATTTCTTTCTCAAAGATGAACTGGAGCAAATGAAGCAAGTAAGGCAACTTGCTGCTTAAATGACTTCGTAGAATAATTTGTGCATTTTTTTCTTTCTATCTCTCATTTTCTTCTTCTTCTCTCTCTCTCTTCTCTCTCTCTCTCTCTCTCTCTCTCTCTCTCTCTCTCTCTCTCTCTCTCTCTCTCTCTCTCCCTCCCTCCCTCCCTTCTTCCTTCCTTCCTTCCTTCCTTCCTTCCTTCCTTCCTTCTTTTCTTCCTCCTTCAATGGTTGCCACTGAATGACCTGACTTTTGACTCAGATGTCTTTTAAGGCAGAAAAAGGTAAAGACATGAGGAAACAACAAAAATTATAAAGGCTGCATGTATTTATTCTTAATTTATCAATTTATTTATTGCTAATGCAAAAATAAATCCCATGCTTAATTCTGCATTTGATTTTTCAAGTTTAAATTTCTCCTTTTTCAGTGACAAAATAATGGGTCCCTGAATTTATCTTAAAAGAAAAGTTTTATAACTTGTAACTTGGATTAGTGATTTTTCTTCCAACACACCATGTTTCTGTTATGGAAACCCAATAGTATCTGGAAATATAAATCCACTATATGATACTCTTGATCACATTTTACAGATTTTGATTAAGATAGAGTGGAAGTGGACATCAGGAAAACCTGGATTTAAATCCCACCTTAGATAATTACTAACTATGGACAAACCACATGACTTGGATTTGTTTCCTCATCTCCTCTAAGAGCCTATCTAGTTCTCCATCTCTGACACTTTGATCCTTTCATTGGAGGGAGCCCAATGTAATGAAAAAACCCTGGGTACTCTTTTCTGTTTTATCATAATTTTCCAATTTTGCACAAAGGTTTAACTCTTTTAATCCAGGAGGATACCGTTAAGTCAGATATTAGGGACTAGAAAAACATTCTGTAGTGATTATGAATAGGGGATAGAAACAGAACCTGTGATTTCATCGGTAAAGAAAGAGTTCCTGAGTAAAAAAACTGTCTTTACCAAAGATGATTGACACTTTCCCTATAATTTACATTTTTATAAGGTTGCCCAGAGTTTTGAATGGTTAAAGTGACTTGTTTATCATACAGTTAGCATTTGTCAAAGGTGCTACTTGAATTCATGCCATTCTGGCTTCAAGATTGGCTATCCAGTATGCTACATTGCTCCTCACTGCAATTATGTAACCTAGTATATTGATAACAAACAAGCAGAAATAATATTAACATCTTACCAATGAAAACTAGAGTTTACAATGAACATGAGAAAAACTTGCAAGTTAACTTTTAGTGAAGCAGACAATCTGAATTCCAGGTTCATGTTTCGACAAGCTTGAAAAAACTGGCATGAACTGATGCTAGGTATATTGAGTAGAACCAGGAGAACATTGCACTCATTAGCAGCAACATTGTGAGATGATCAGCTATGACGGACACAGCTCCTCTCAGAAGTTTAGTGATCAAGGACAATTCTTAGAGACCTGTTATGGAAAATGCCATTTCATATCCAGAGGATATGTTAGTCTGAAGGTAGAGCAAAGTTTTCTATGTTCATTTTAATTTTTTAATTTATTTTAATTTATTTTTATTTTTTAGGTTTTTTGAAAGGTAATGGGATTAAGTGGCTTGCCCAAGGCCACACAGTTAGGTATTTATTAAATGTCTGAGGCTGGATTTGAACTCAGGTACTCCTGACTCTAGGGGCTGGTGCGTCACCTAGCCACACCCCCTAAGTTCACTTTTAAAAACTTCTTTTATGTTGTTTCTTTCTCATAATTTTTCCCCCTTAGTTCTAATTCTCCTTTCACAATATGACTAATATGGAAATATGCTAAACCCAAACATAATTGTACCTATATCAGATTGTTCACTGCCTTAGGGAGGAAAAATGAGAGGGAGGGTCCTAGAAAAATTTGAAACTCAAAAGCTTGCAAAAGAACGAATGTTGCAAACTATCTTTGCATGTAATTAGAAAAAAATAAAATAAAAGCTTTGCTTTAAAAATAAAGGGGCATGGAATTTGAAAAAAATAAAACTAACTTATAGAGAATTATAATTTATGTTATTTCTGCATTCAGAGTCTCTAATTGCCTATCAGATAACTACATTTTCCATTAGTTTGTAGAGATATAGGATTTTATAGCTAGAAAGAATCATGAAAAAGAACATATAAGATTTGGGGGTAGGTGGAGGAGAAGGTAAGTGAAGAAACAAATCTAAAAAAGTTAAGTGACTTGTGCATCATATCTGATAATCAATGTTAATCAACAATATAAGTTTCTAGACTACAAGTTCAGTTTACTTGGCATTTTGCCATTAATCGGATATCATATATTTGTCTCTTTTTTCTTCCTTGTGCTTCTTTATAAATAGTACTTTTTTCTGATGTCTCTTGAATTTCATTGTTTTATTATATCAATAACTTTATTGTACTGGCTTTTACTTATTAGTACTGTAAGGGAGCAAGATAGTGTTGGATTTAGGTTTGTAAGTAACCATTCTAACATTTTGTCAGGTTCAGAGTCATAAAATTTTAGAGTTGAAAGAAACCTCAGTAGCCATCTAGTCCAATATAGTACCAGAATTAAACAGAAGTCTTTTGTTTATATTTTAAGCTATATTTTTGGAAGACTTTTTTTTAAATTGTTTTTTGAATTTTACAATTTTCTCCCCAATCTCACTCCCTCCCCCCCCCCCCACAGAAGGTAGTCTGATAGTTGGAAGACTTTCTTTAAAAAATGCTTATTAATAACTTTTTTCACTCTCAGTTCAACAGTTTAGAGAAACAGACAAGAAATATTTTATGAAAGTTCATTTTAATCTCTAGAGTTTGTATAAACCTGAAATATTATCCATTAAAATATCTTATTTATAATTACCATTTTTAAAAATGCAACTTCATATGCAAAAACATTGCAACTTGCTATGCAATGAAAAGATTTTGTTCTTTCATCTTTTACAGATGCTCAGATATCTGGTTTTCTTTGATTTTCAGAGTAAAATTTCTAGAGTGCTAAGCTATAATGAAAAGTTGTTCAAAGAAAAAGCTCTAGGTAAAAACTAAATAGATTTATTGATAATGTAGTAAGAACATTCTTCCATGTCATAATGAGTGGAATTTTCAGTTACTGTGGAAAGGGTACCTACCCTATTAAACTAATTTCTTCAATTAGCATAAATATTTTGCTACAAAAATTTTTCAGGCACTTCTATATGTCATCAGATCTACTAAATTTATCATTACATTGATTATATATTTGTTAATAGTTATATTCTTATTCTACAAATCACATTCTATAAATCAATGAAAACATCAACAACAGCATCCAGCATTTACATAGTTCTTACTATGTGCCAGAACTATGTGCTTTATAAATTTCATGTCCTTTGATCCTCACAACAACCCTGCAAGATAAGTGTGGTAATTATCCCAATTTTACAGTTAAGGAAACTGAGACAGAAATTTAGTCACTTGCCCAAGACCATATAACCAATAAGTATGTGAGGTAGGATTTGAATTCAGGTCTTCCCAAGTTCTTCCTACCCTTTGGACAGATTGTGAAGGACTTTAAAAGCTAAATGACAGAGTTTATATTTTATCACAGAGGCAACAGGAAGTCCTTGGAGTTTTTGAGAGGGAGAGTGACATGATCAGAATGACACAATGAAAATCCCTTTGAATGGAGTGAGAAAACTAGAGTGGGGGATAGACTTGAAGGAGGGAGAACAATTAGGAGGCCATTGCAGTAATCCAGACAAGAAATAATGAAAGACTTAAATAAAGTAGTGAATATATAAGGATAAAGAAAGAGTAGCTACAATATAAGTTTTGGAGGTAGAAAACTTGAGATCTGGCAACTACTTTGATTTGTGAGGTGAGGAGAATCAGTAGTCAAATATAAACACTGGAAGACTGGAAATGGTGATGCATTTGGCAAAAAATAGGGAAATGTTGAATTTGAAATATCTTAGAAATATTTAGTTAGAAATGTCTAATAAGCAGGATTGAATTTCAGGAGAGGTTAAAGCTATTAGTCAAGATAAGAGATGATAAATCTATGGGAGATGATGAGTTTGCTAAGGAAGATTATTAATGGGAAAAGAAGATAGTCCAGAGCATAAATTTATGGAATGGTCACAGTTAGGGAGCATGAATGAATGATAAACCTACAATGAAGACTGAGGAGTACTCAGGTAGGTAGAAGGAAAATATACAGCAAGAAAACTACAAAAAAAGGACAGAGGAGAAGTTTTATATTTAAAAAGAAACCGGGAGGCAGTTTCTCTTTCTTTTTTTATACTTACATTTTCTAATAGTTAACTATTTTCATATGCATAATAGACTTTAAATTTGAGGTAAGTTAACCTTTTGTTTTGTTTTACCCTTCCTGCATTATTCCTTTTTCCTATAATAGTTGGCAAAATTAAGCCTTCTAGAGAACAAAATTGCAACTATGAAGCTAGAACAGAAGTCTTGGGAGGACCAGAGTGAAACACTGAAATCACAGCTTGCAGGCTTCCCATGAAAAGGTAAAGATTTATTACTTTTCCCCTACTTGTTACTTCATCTTTTACATACGATACATATATATATATATATATATATAAATATATCTTTCTAAATTGATATATAGTTTCATTTTATTGACTAAAAAAGAAGCAATGTAGATAGGTCTACTTAAATAATACATATTGACATAATATTATTGTTGACACAATAATACTTCCCATGAAAAAAGCTTAATGACATATTTTTTTTTCTAGATTTTGCAAGGGAATGGGGTTAAGTGGCTTGCCTAAAGCCACACAGCTAGATAATTATTAAGTGTCTGAGGTTGGATTTGAACCCAGGTACTCCTGACTCCAAAGCCGGTGCTCTATCCACTGCGCCACCTAGCTGCCCCTTTAATTACATATTTTTAAATTCAGTGACCTATTTATTTTAAGCAATATTTGACATGGTTATAGTACAATGAAAGAACTTAAAACCTCCTCCTTCAAAATTTCTTATCCTAGGGATCTTGCTTATCATAATAGAGTATATATACAGAGTATACATATTATATATGTGTGTGTGTGTGTGTGTGTGTGTGTGTGATGTGCTCTAATTTGAATTTCTAGTCAGTAAGGATGGTTTACAGTTATAAATTTATGCTACTTATACTTTCTTTGAAGCTCTCTCTCTTGGCACTCAGGTTAAAAATGTAATTAATTAATTTGAAATATTATATACAAATATTTTAATGTGAAATCTATTTATTAGGTAGTAAACAAAATATATGATAGCTATTGTTACCAGTGAATCAATTTAACTCTGAATTCAGCCAATAGATTCTCAAAACTATCAAATATTTGCTTGCTATATGTTATAACATAATTTTTCAAGAAGATGGAGTTAATTAGCAAAAGTTATATATTATCATTTCAAAGATTATTATCATTGGTTATATTTCTAGTTTCAACCTTTCCCATGAGAATCATATCATATTTTCAATTCCAGGTATACATCTCCACCTGAATAGTTCTGCCACTTGGATGCTTCATTATCTTTACCCAAAATCTACTCCTCATGATTTCCCTCTTTCTATTAAAAACATTGCTTAATGGACAGCTAGGTGGCGCAGTGGATAGAGCACTGGCCCTGGAGTCAGGAGTACCTGGGTTCAAATCTGGTCTCAGACACTTAATAATTACCTAGCTGTGTGGCCTTGGGCAAGCCACTTAACCCCATTTGCCTTGCAAAAAATAAAAAATAAAAAAATAAAAACATTGCTTAAAAATGTCAAAATTTGTTTTTTCTCCTCCCTTTCCCTTTATATTTAATCAATTGCCAACTAATATCATTTCTACTTTCACTTCACCCCCTTCCTTTGTACTCCCTTTGACACCATCCTAATTCAGATCTTTTCCTCTCACTTGGGTTGTTGCAATAGCTACCTAACAGGTATCTAACTCATTTTTTTCCTGCATGGTATTGCCAAATTAATTTCCATCCTATATAGCATAATCACAGATCTAGCCCCTGCTCAAAAATTATCTTTGGCTCCTCATTGCCTACTGAGTAAAGTCTAGCTTCTTTTTCTTGGAACATAGACTCTCCTCATTATGGTTTTCTAATTTTATGTCATATTACACTCCTTGATCTCTGTTCCAGCAAGACTATTCATCATTCCTCCACTTATATTCCATGCTTTTCTGCCTGAATATTTGTATGGAGTTTACTTTGACCAGAATAACCTTTCTATCTATTGAATTTAATCTATATTTCAAGACCCACTTCAAATTCTACTTTGTTGATAAAGCCTTTCCTGATAACTCCCTGTAGCTAAAGATGATCTCTCCCTTTGCTGAACTTCTTAATATTTTTAATATTTCAGTACATTTAAATGTTTCTTGAGAGAGGTGATACCGTGTTATATCTTAATATTAGTTCAAGTGCCTTTAATGTTGTAAATGCTCAGTATGTATTTAATTGATTACAATTTTGAATCTATAATAGATCAAGGTTGGCAATCCTACCAGACAGCTGAACAATTTTTTGTAATGTTTTGCTCCATAGATTCAACATGTTATTATCATTAAAAATCATTTATCGGTGTGGCTAGGTGGTGCAGTGGATAGAGCACTGTCCCTGGAGTCAGGAGTACCTGGGTTCAAATCCGGTCTCAGACACTTAACAATTACCTAGCTGTGTGGCCTTGGGCAAGCCACTTAACCCCATTTGCCTTGCAAAAAAAATCTAAAAAAAAGTCATGTATCACCTAATTATGTATAGTATCATCTAAACACTACAGAAGGCTGTATCTAATTCTTAACATTGACAGCAAAGTAGAAAAATGTTGATTGAACTGATGATTGAACATTTTAAAGCTACATAAATTACCCTAGTAGCAATCTTGGAATGACTGAAAGACTCAATTAGAAAGTTGATGAGCCACTTTATAAACTTTATAAACTAATATACATTGAGATAGCCTGTTCTGTTTTTGCCTGGGTTATCTGGTTCTGTAGGACAAAAGACTATCCTTTAGGATATCCATCTAGAACATTATGTGTTATGAACCATATTTATATTCAAGTTTTAAGTGTTTATAAAATATTCACTTAGTAACCTATGGAACTGTATTACAATTCCTTTCTTTAGACAGAAAGATAGCCTTGGTCAAATTAGAGCTTATTTCCCAAATTCACTAGATTGTGGCACATTCTTGTCTTCTGCTGAACTAAAAGACAAATTGAAAGTGCTGATTTTATGTAAATATTTCTGAAAGAAATCTACATTCTTTTTTTTTTTTTTTTGCAAGGCAAATGGGGTTAAGTGGCTTGCCCAAGGCCACACAGCTAGGTAATTGTTAAGTGCCTGAGACCGGATTTGAACCCAGATACTCCTGACTCCAAGGCCAGTGCTTTATCCACTATGCCACCTAGCTGCCCCTGAAATCTACATTCTTAAAAAAGACATTTACATTAACAGAACTTATTGTGCTCTCTTTCTCTCCACACCACCCACCACCAGCTTGTGACCTCTGGGGTAACACATGGCTGTCCCTGATTCCTCACGCATCAACTGTCCTCTCCTGTTTGGGTCTGGCTACCATGTTCTTCCTGTCAGTTCTGGCCAGAATTGCATGTAGCTAACCCTTGCCACTCTGTTCTTCCTCCTGCTCTGGCTGCTCTGTCCTTGACATCACCCCCCCCTTCCCCGCTCCCCCACAATGTTCTTGAACCATGTGTTGGTCACACCCTCTGCCCCGCCTCCTTGCCTTCCCCAAACCTGGGCAATTTCACTTTATATAAATATCTGCACAGCATCATCCCCTTGTATAAAGCAGGAACTGTCTGTATTGTGGAGATGAGGAAGGAATGTGACTACTAATCCTTCCAATTCCATTATATTCATGAGGATATTATTGAAATGCTGAATGATGAAATATCAAGAGAAAACATTTGAATTGTCAATGAATATAAAAGTACATATTTGTCCTTGGAATTCAGGTTCAGAATTTAGGTGATTGTCTGCAGAATGCTAACATTCAGATGTCTCAAATGAAGTCAGATCTACAAGTGAGCCAGCAGGAAAAGGAAGCCTTAAAACAGGAAGTGATGTCACTCCACAAGCAACTCCAGAACCTCACGAGCAAGGTAACTTGCTCCAAGAAGGCCGAAGGCGGGGCTTAATTTAAGGGAAGTAAATGATGACATTTTCATGATGAAGTGAAATAGAAAAGTACATAATGTAAATTAGCCAAATTATCATTCAGGGTTTACCAGACTTGGAGAAAATTAGTTTGAAAGTGAAAATCTTAATAAAAATAGAATACATGATTCACAATTCTAGTTAATGCTATTAATAGGAAGCTCCATAAACAATTCATTCTCACCACTGACAGATACATTATAAATGTGATGTGCTGGAAAGTAAAGAAAGGAATGCTGAAAGATTTATTTTAGAGATCAGCAATATTACCATTGTCTCCAAATCATATTGTATCTTTGATAGAAGATGTAAATAATTCAGGATTGAGAACATGTCTTTTAGCTATATGTATAGAATTTTAGAAGTGAGGGGAATTTGAAATAATAAAACAAATGTTGACTGGATGATTTTATCTATTGGTGGTAATTTTGGTTTTGGTTTCTCTCTGGAGGTTTGGAAACCAATAATATTTAGTAATAATATTTAATAATAATAGTAATTTTAGTTTTTAATGACTATTGGAACATTCAATTTTTTAAGATGTTAATCCTGTTTTTGTTTTATATTTTAAAGATTAGCTGACTGTGAATATTTGAATTTTTTAATAAAAATGGGTTTTAGATAAAATTCTGAAGTCAGAATTTCACCTTCAATAGCTTAAAATTGTGTACTTGAATTTTTCTTTTTTTTTAGTTTTTAGCTTTTGCAAGGCAATGGGGTTAAGTGACTTGCCCAAGGCCACACATTTAGTTAATAAGTGTCTGAGACTGGATTTGAACTCATGTACTCCTGACTCCAGGATCAGTGCTCTATCCACTGTGCCAACTAGCTGCCCTACCTTCATTAGATTCTTTACCTGTATGATGCAAAGCAAAACATGCTAGAACTTTGATGATTATTACCTTTCATACATATATCTTTTCAGAGTTCATTTTATCAGGAACTTCTCTTCTGAGTCAAAAATAATAACCACTAAACTTATGAGAATTATTTAGTTCACAGGGACCAATTTTTCTTTTAAGTCATCTATCTATAAATTGATATTATTATGAAATTGAAATTTTCTACCCAACATTATTTAGTGTTGCATGGAAGGAATTATTTTGTCAAATAATATTTTCAGAGTATTTTAAAACTTCCCATGCCTCAAAAACTATGATTATGAAATTACTATAATGTTCTTATTATTAAAGAAAAATAATTATTCAAAATTTTTTAAATTACAATTACTGAGTAACAACAGGTTTTTTTTTTTGCTAGTTAATTTTAAGGTGTTATATACTCTTTATTTTAAAGAACTGGCTTCCAGAACAAGCCATATGTCCTTCAGGGTTACAAAATCAGCAGAAATTGCTTTCCTGGCATAAGGTGGATCATATGATTAATCAAGAACAGCTGTTAATGCAGGAGAATGCAAGACTTCAAATTGTGGTGCAGAATTCCAAAACAGAACTCATACACTCTGAAGAACAGGTAACTAGAAAAGTTGCACATAACAATAAGGAATGGGGTTAAGTGGCTTGCCCAAGGCCACACAGCTAGGTAATTATTAAATCTGAGTCCGGATTTGAACTCAGGTAGGTACTCCTGAATCCAGGGCCTGTGCACCACTCTCCACTGCACCACCTAGCTGCCCCCCTTCTCTAATGTCTTTAAAAAATTATCTTTTATATGAAGAGCATTAATATATTTGGAATCTATGGTGATAATCTAATTAAGATGTTGATTTCTACATCAGTAGTTTATGTTTTCAGGTTTATTAAGCAAAAGACAGGTTACATTTTTATACTTTTGGATTCTATTCATTTCATTTCTTCACTGAAGTACCTTCTCATGTCTTTTTTTTAATGAAGGTCAGATAAATTTAAATTGTAATGTAATTTTATTACAATACAGACATAAATAATTTTGCTTTGTAATGTAATTTTAAATGGAGAGGTTCTAAACCTTCTTCATTTCTCTGGGTTTTTGTCTTCATTATTTTCTTTATTTTTTTAAAATTTCTTCCTTAAAATTTCCAACTTTTTGTATGTTAGTAAAATGTGTTATTATTGTTTAGTTCTAAAATATGGGGCAAAATGGGGTAGTAAACAGTTAGACCTGGGTTCAATTCATGTCTCTAATACATTATTTATGCATATTTCATTTTATATTGAGCAATTCCTAATTACTAAATATTAAATAGGTTGTGATTTTCATTGGTAGAGTTACCACAGTTAGGTACAACTTTTGCTGACAAAATGAGGAGGTTTTTGGATTCTAAAAATTAGCCCTTTGATAATTTGATTATATGACACTAAATATTAATGGTATTTCAAATGGTATTATTTTTATTATAATGGCACACACAATGAACATTGACTCCTTACTAACTGGATGACTTTGGACAAGTCACTTAAACTCTCTGAGCCTCAGATTTCTTGTCTATGAAGTGAGACCTCTTAGAGGTCATTGAGTCCAACCCTTTCATGATTCTTTCTTTAAATTTTGTTTGGTAGTTTTATTTATTTAAGTCATGTGTATTTTTGTAGGTCAAGTCCTGTGTATTTTATGTACTTTGTAGCTATTTCAATGACTATTTTAAAGGATATTTCTACTAACCTATTTCTAGGCTAATCAAATGAATAAACTTGAAGAATTGGAAACAATTCATTTGGAAAATCAAAGTCTGAAAAATAAACAAGTAAAAGGAGATGAAGAGATAATGGAGGTAAGTTTTTCACTAACTGGCTAACTATGAAGGGTCTTTTATCTCATGCCTCATTTGTTAGCCATAGAGTTAAGTTATTATGTAGTGCGAATTTGTATGTGCTGATCTAACTGGATTATTCAGGTGAATTCTGCCTATAAAAGAAAATTTTGTATTTCTACACAAAAATACGTAGACATTATTGGATTGTCTGCTTTGAAAACATTCCATATAGCAGAAGCAAAAGAAAGGCAAACAACTATAGCAACCAAAGGAAGCACAAGTACCAAAATTACTTCTGCAAGAGAAAGAAAAACTAGTAAGAAAAAGACACCCATTGAAAAATAGTATCATCAAAATAACTATAAAGAGTCTATTAAGAGATTTCTTATCAAAAATACACAAAGAGATAAGAATGAAGGAAAAATTTTAAAAGATGATGCTGGAGGTACAGCATCTGTTTACATGTAAATTAATGTATACTGTAGAACTAAGGTGCAAAATGAAAGGACACTTAAAAGGGGAGGGGAAAGAAGAAGATAAAGGGGAATTTGTGATGGACCTTAATTGGGCATCAAAAGAAAAAAAAGGAAAAGGATTTAATAAGTTGAATAAAATATTAAAACTATGGAAAATTGTGACAAATGGGAAGGGAGTATTTGAGTGTGAGGGGAAGAGAACCTGTGGAATGGGGTTGTGTCCTAACATAGATTAAACTTAAAAGACACAATATTATCTTTATAGAAGAAAAAATCCTCTTTCAGAAAAATTATGTATCAAAAACAAATGGAGAAAAATATAAATCTAACTTTTTAAATTCAAATGTAAATAATTTTTCTAAAAATATAAAAGGGAGTTAAATATTGAATAAGAAAACAAAACCCCATAATCTATTGTTTATACGGTCTAAAAACGGGAGACTACAACAAAATTTACTCTGCATCAATTGAATCCAGAAAAATAGGAGTTGAAATGATGCTATCTGACAAAATAAAACAAAACAAAAAATTTAAAACATAATTAGAGATAAACAAGGAATTAGATTATGTTGAGAGAAGTCATTGACAACAATATTACATTTAAATGCTCGAAATGTCTTAGTATCTAAATTCATAAAGGAAAAGTTAACTGAATTGCAAGAATTTAGAGATAGTAATCTAATAATAGCAGGAGAAATTAATGTCTCAGTTTTGGAAAAAATTTAACAAAGATAAGCATAAGGAAAATGAAGAATAGAACAAATTATTCAAAAAACCAGAGCTAAAAGATTTATGACATATTCTGAATGGGACTGCTAAAATATACACGTACTTCTCAGAAACTTAAAGAGTGTTTTACAAAAATTGGCTATGTAGTTGGGTAGAGACATTTAAATAAATTTAAAAATCAAAAATAGTAAAAACATCTTGTGTCACTGGATTGAAGAGTACATGTCAGTGAATAAAGTGTTAAGAACTGGAAAGACAGGAAGAAGCTAGGTTATTAAGGGCTTTGAATGCCAAACAGAGCATTTTGCATTTGATCCTGTAGGCATCAGTGAGCTACTGGAGTTTATTTAGTGGGAATAATCAAACACTGATCTCCTGGCTTTTCTACAAACAAAGTTACTTCATATCTTGGTTTCAGGTGTTTTCTCTAACTGTCTTTCATGCCTGAAGTGCATTCTCTCCTCAGCTCTGCCTACTGAATCCCCGGTTTCCTTTAATTCATAACTAAAATCCCATCCCATATGCATACACATATTCATTTATACATACATATATTGTATATACATATGTATATGTGTATATAGTTTATACATATTTGTTCACTTTTTATCTCCTCCATTAGATGATAAACTCCTCAAGGGAAGGGACTAACATTTACCTCTTTTTGAATCCTTTACACTACAGTGTCTGATATATGGTAGTCAATAAATGTATATTTCTTGCTTGATTACTTGTATAAGCATTCCTATTCCATCCCATCTCCAACAGATTGCTCCCTATCCTCCCATCCTCTTAACAGCCCACTCTCACTTATCTTCAGTTTCTCCTTATCTGCTGGTTTATTCCTAATCCCTTCTGTCTAAAACATACCCTGTCCTCAAAAAAATCCTCACTTATTTCTTCCATCCCTACTATCATCTCTTGTATCTGCTGTGGAAAAAATCCTTGAGAAAGCCATCTTCAATAGAGCTCTCCAGTTTGTCTCCTCTTAATCTCTTTTTAATCCCTTACAATTCAACTTCCAATTCTATCAAAATTGCTCCCTCTAAAATTTTTATTGCTCTCCTACTTGCAATTTCAATGGCCTTTTTCTCAATACTCATTCTTCTTGATGCCTTTACAGTCTTTGATACTTCAGTCACTCTTTTCTCCTTGATAGTCTCTTCTTTACAGGTTTTCAGGACCCTACTCTCTCTGGTTCTCTTCTTTTCTACCTGACCACTCCTTATGCTCCTTTGCTGGATTGTCATCTAGGTAACACTCTTTAACTGTAGGTATCCCATAGGACTCAGTCTTGGTCTCTTTTCTCTTTTCTTCCTATTCTACTTCAGTTGATAATCTCATCAGCTCCCATGGATTTAATGATTTAGCTATAATCTCTATATTGATGACTCTCAAATCTACCTATCCAGCTCTAATATCTCTGCTTGACTTCCAGTTTCACCTCTCCAACTGCTTTTCACACATCTCAAACTTGTCCAATAGACATCTTAAACTCATGTGTAAAAATAAACTCATCTTTCCTCTTAAACTCTTCCCCTTTTACTCTTGGGCTCCCATATACTGTCTCATCTTGAATTTCTCATCATCTCTCACCTGCAACCTTATCGTATCTAAGCTTGTTGATTTCACCTTGGCAACAGCTTTCAAAAAGGCCCCCTTCTCTCCTCTGATAGTACAATCACCTTCATTCAGACCCTAATCATTTCATGTTTGAATTACTGTAATAACCTGCTAGTTGGTCAGACTGCCGTAAGTCTTTCCCCACTACAATCCATCCTTCAGAGACTTAAATTAAGGACATCAGTTAGGATACTGCTGAAATAATCTAGTTAAGAATAGATTAGAGCCTAAAATATGATGTTAGTTATGCGGATGTATAGAGAGTAGAAGATGTGGTGAATGTAGGAATAGCAAACATTTGGCAGCTGATTTGAAATATGGATGTGGTAGTACCAAAATTATGAATCTGAGATACTAAAGTATGAATTTTAAAAGATGGAGAAAGATAATGAGTTTAGTTTGAGACATATTGAGTTTAAGATATGTCCTAGATATGCGGTTTGAAATACCCAATAGTTAATTTTTGATAAAGTTCTCAAATTCAGGGGAGAATCTATTGTTGGATAATGCCTATTTCCTTAATTTATTTTTAATTATTTTTATTCCTTTTTTAGGAATAGTATTAGTTTGCATCTTTGCTTTACTAATCTTACTGAGAAAATTTCTAATGTTTATCTATTAATAGTTTTGATTAAGCATTTTTTATCTTAATAAGGAAAAGTTTTTTTCTTCCTATGCTTTAAAATTTTTTTTAATATAAATGAGGGCTATATTATTATCATTACTTTTTTCTGTACACTTTTCTGTGGTTTTAATTTTGTCATTAATATGATTAATTATAATAATCATTTTCCTAACTTTGAACCATCCTTGAATTCCTGGTAAACTTAATCATAATGATTTAAGATAATTTTTGTTGTAATCTCTATGCATATAACTTATTTAATATTTTGACACCAATGTCCATTATTAATATTGGTCTCTGGTTCTTAATCTCTATTTTATCTTATCTTGATTTGAAAATCAGGATCCAGTTTATCGAATGCAAAATGTTTGATATAGTGTGAGATAATGGTCTGGATTGACTTGATTTTAGAATAGGGATTAATTAACCTGCCTAGTTATATTCAGGAGACCAAACAGTCAAATTCATTCAGGCAGATGACTGAATGTATCCAATGATTATGGCATATATTTCTTCATACTTTCTATTTAACAAAATACATGGTTTTGTCTTTCACAACGTATTCCTGGCTGATATACTGTCAAATGTATGGCTATATCTATTATATCTCATTTGAAAAAATCACTTGGTACTTTAATTTCTCTTTTTCTAACTCTTATAATATTTTGGTCTTTGCTCTTTTGTTTGTGGCTAACCTGTGTCTAGAACTCAGTGACTGAAAATAAGAGAGGGGTACAATTCTCTGCTTGAGGTAGTGTGTGAAGGTAGAACATTCCTTTTCAATGTACTACCCTAGCATGATAGAAACGTGTCATTATGTTCTTTGTCAATAACAACTTTTACTTTGTTTTATGCTATATTAAAGATGAGCCGTTATTCATTTGACTATGCTGGGGGCCTGAATTACAGGCATTAGGGAAAAAGGAAACTATGTCAATGACAGGCTAACCTAGTCCACTGTCTTTAACATGAGGGGAGGAAATTGAATTCCCTCCCCACCCTGAATTTGTGATATTAGTTTAGGAAATGGATAGTGGCTCTAAAGTTTTATGTTACCATTTGTATATTACAGTGATGACTGACTTTTTCATTAGCCTGGGTCTTGTCTCCTGATTTTAGTGCATCATGTGTTTGCATGCCTTCCATCAAACTCTGATACTTGTTGAGCATGTGGCCAATATTGGAGTGGCATGCTTCTTGTGGTTAAACTTAAACCACTCTCGTGTGGTCATATTTTATACATTTGTATGCTATTTCTTGGATCTCTTAAGGAAATATTTTTACTTTGGTATGATTTTTTTCCTTATCCATCCCATCTCCAAACATCCTAGAATGTTATATTCCCTCTCTCAGTTTTCACTATGTCCCTAATACGATATATAATTCAATAGTTCAATTCTAATTAGTTAAAGATGAAAACTGTTCTGTGGCTACTTCCCCTCTAGATACATTGTAAAAAAAATTTTTGAAATCTTTATTATGGTTGTCAGGAAGAATACAGCCACTTCAGTTTTGCTTCTCATTGTTCTTTTTTAAACTCAGGTCTTCTGACTCCAGAGTCAGTACTCTATGCACAGCACCACTTGACTTCAGTGTTCTTTTTTGAAAATCAAGGAAGGAAAATCCTAAAGACCCTTCCCAACATTCCCCCTGCCTCCATTAAAGGGAACATTGCAGATTAATGCCATTGTATTATTAACATTCACCCAAAAGATCAACTTGAATTGAAGTTTTTATTATGTATATAAACAATATGCCTAACCTAAAAGTCAATCTGGAAGTACTTTTTTTTTTAAGGATCTGATTTAATTCAAAAAAATTTCAGTATTGAGTTGTCTTCTAGAATTTTTTCCCCTTTTAATATCATTTTCTACCAAATGATTTACCTAATGACTATTTAAAATAATTCTGGAGTATCTTTCAATTTTTGTATCTTAACATGCCTTTTCCATTAGAAAAGTTACATTTTTGAAATTTGTGGAAATGTTATTTTAATAGAAGTGGGAAGATTCATTTTCTGCCTTCTCATAGTGTCTCCAATGAGTTTTTCCATCCCTTAATTATTCTGTTCATTTGAAAATGTATGGTGATGTCTCAGAATTGAATTTTAATTCACCTTTTTCTGATTACTAGTGATTTTCATGTGATTTTATAATAATTTGCTTTCCTTTTTCTTAAAAATTTATTTTTGGTTCACCAATTTGGTTCTCTAATTGGAGAGAGGTGCTTAATCTTTTAGAACATGAGTTCCCTATAATATTTTAAATGTTAGGCTTTTATAAGAAATATTTGGGGTGGCTAGGTGGTGCAGTGGATAGAATACCAGCCCTGAAGTCGGGAGTACCTGAGTTCAAATCCGGCCTCAGGCACTTAATAATTGCCTGGCTGTGTGGCCTAGGACAAGCCATTTAAGTCCATTTGCCTTGCAAAAAATAAAATAAAAAAGAAATATTTAATACAAATATGTATTCAAACTATTTTATTCCTTCAAGTTACATATTTTTAGCTACATATTTTTATTCATTGAAAAACTTCAAATACAAACCAACTGCTTCTCCAAAGAACTATCTCCCCTAAATTCCTTATAAATGTACCTAACATTAAACATATGAAGAAAGGCATAATAATTTGGGGGAGCAGTGATAAATATTCAAATTATCATAAGCTCATAACTAGTGAGCTAAATAATTTTGGTACATTTTTCCAAATGATGTGATGGATCACTGCAGTTCACACACACACACACACACACACACACACACACACACAAACACAATGGTGCTGCATGTCATTATCAACAAAGATTTAATGAGCTCCTTTTACCACTATGCTATGCTACCGTGAGAATCACAGCAATATAGCATTGGAAAATTACCCAAGTTTTCATAACTGGCAACCCCAATTCCACCATATTAGGAAAAAATGGAATTATTACCTTTGGTGATAACTGTACTGGGATCCAAAGAAAAATTAAGTTCATAATTAAATATTTGTTGGTTTGAATTTGTTTGAATTAAAATGAATGCCTTATTAAGTTAATGAACTGAAGTTCTTTCTGTTAATTAGTTACTGACTTGTGAATGGCATCATTATTGTATTTAAATAGTTTTTGTACTTGTTCAGATACAAGACTCGAAGTTCAGTATGATGCTTAACCCATCCTCACACCATGAGAATGTGCTGCTCCTTCTGCAACAAGGCTGTCTTGGGATGCCCAGAGAGCAGTTTCTACAGCTTCAACAACAATTGTTACAGACAGAATGGAGAAATCAACTTTTACAGGATGAACTTGAAAACAGGATCTCTGAAACCAACATAACACAAGTAAAATATCTTTTAGTATATATTTGTTGTCTCAGGTATAGAGTTTAATGAATGACTTCATTTTTTTTCTGTTGTCCTTTTCCTATTCATTAATTTAACTACCAACACTGTGCTAAGTGCTTTACAATTATTATCTCATTTGGTTCCACAAATCTATGATATAGGTACTATTATTATCCCCATTTTACAAATGAGGAAACTGAGGCAAACAGGTGATTTGCCCAGGATTACACAGCTAGTAAAACATCTGAGACTGAATATGAACTCAGGTCTTTCTAACTCCCAGCATACTTTCCACTGTGCCACTTAGCTGCCCAGCTTTATGGGAAGTTACTATTTTCTTTTATTATGACCATTCCAAAATGGAGTAAAAAAATCTCCTCCTAATGAATAAATATAAATAAGCTTTGTTCTGTGAGCAAAGGCATGTCCATAGATATACATTCATTGTTGTATTGGAAATTTAGCATCTGGGTTATGTTAAATATAGAAATTTATAGAATATTAATAGATTCTCTAGATGCTTCAAGAGGCCACTGGTGATACAATAGTTTGAGTGTCAGGTCTGGGTTCAGGAAGACCTGAGTTCAAACCTAACTTCAGACACTTACTAACTGTGTGATTCTGGGCACTTGTCCTGGCACTTAACCTTTCTTTTGCCTCAGTTTTCTCATCTGTAAATTGAGAATAATAATAGCACTTATCTTACAGATTTATTGTGAGGATCAAATGAGATAATATTTGTACAATGCTTAACACCTCTCTGGAACATAGTAGGTACTATATAAATACTCGCTGTTGTTGATGGTGTTATCATTCTTATTATATTGATAAAATTCCAAATTCCATTTAATACACAACAGACCTGAAGTTATCACTAAAAAATTATCAGATGCCAAGAACCCTATAAAAAAAAACCTTGAAAGAACCTAGACAAAGAAACCTAGGTTTTCCTTTACAATCTGTATAGCACTCATGTCAGACTCGAATACTTATAGCTATTATAATAGTGAATCAAGGACAGCAAGGTGGCACAGTGGATAGAGCACTGGGCTTGGAGTCAGAAGGACAGGAGTTCGAATCTGGACTCAGATACTTGACTTTAACTAGCTGTGTGACTTTGGATAAGTCACTTAGTCCTTATTGCCTCACATCCAGGATCATCTCCAGTCATCCTGATCCATATCTGGCCACTGGACCCAGAAGGTTCTGGAGGAGAAAGTGAAGCTGGTGACTTAGCATAACACATCCTAACTCAAATCCAATTCATGTTCTTGTCATGGCAACACCTCCCTGATGTCATGGTCTTCTTTGAAAATTAAGGACAAACAGTTTTTTAAAAATATTTTATTTGTAATATTTGTAATATTTTATTTGTAATATTTTATTAGTTTTCCAATTAAAAAAGACCAGGATATATATACATAGTAGTTTCTACCTATCATTTTTGGTAAGGTTTTGAATTTTACAATTTTTCCCCCACCTTCCCTTTCCTCCCCCCCTCCCCCAGTCTGATAATCTTTACATTGTTTCCATGCTATACATTGATTGAAATTGAATGTGTTTAGAGAGAAATCATATCCTTGAAAAGAAAATAAAATCTGAGAGAGATCAAAATTATGTTGTGCATAAGACACTTTTAAAAAAAATTGAAGACCTTGGTCTTTTTTTAAACTCCACAGTTCTTTCTCTGAATACAAGGTGGTATTCTCCATCGCAGGTACTCTAAAAATAGGACAAACATTATTAATAGTAAGTCAAGAGAGATTTGTAGGTGGAGGAAAACAACAAACTATGTATCCATGAATTTTTGGATTTCAAAGAAAATAAACCTTCACAACATCTAAGAAAACTCAGGATTAACTGTGTTCTGTCACTCAAAAAGACACCAGGATAGCATGACAACATCAGGACATTTTTATAATGATAAAAGTATTTTAAAAAAACTGATTCTAGGAAGCCTTAAGGTATATTCCCCTCTAGAGAAGGTTTAATGCATATGCTCTATCAAAGTGTGCTAGTCGTGCATACCCAGTTCATGTTCTATGCATATCTCTTAAAAATTTAATTTCTAGAACATTAAAAATCTTGCCACTTTTTAAAAAATACAAATTTACTACCCTTCTCAATTAGTATAACCTCACCTTTCCTGGTATTTTAATAAATGCTATCTCTTATCAAATATTCTTACTTCCCAGGAGTTCCCTAACTCCTTGATCTTAATTAGATATAACTTAAGGACACATCAAGAACTGGTTAATTTGTGAAATTTAAAGTGACTTCTTACAATCTACATTCTTTTTTTATTCATTAAATTGTCTTTCCCACATTTAAATAGTTCTTAATTCTTTTGATTTTTTTCCCTTAACTCTTTCTGAAATCTCCTGTTTGGTAGTTTTGAAAATTAATCATTAATGGTGCCATACCTCTGACATTTTGGGAGTGCAACTTGTTACTATTTATTTTTTAGAAAGAGTTTATTTTATTTAAATTTTACAATTTTTCCCCCATCTTGCTCCCCCCCCCCCAGAAGGCAGTCTGTTAGTCTTTACCATTGTTTCCATGGTATGCATTGATCTAAGTTGAATGTGATGAGAGAGAAATCATATCCTTAAGGAAGAAAAATAAAGTATAAGGGATAGCAAAATTACATAACTTTTTTTTAAAAATTAAAGTTTATAGTCTTTGGTCTTTGTTCAGACTCCACAATTCTTTCTCTGGATACAGATGGTATTCTCCATCACAGAAACCCCAAAATTGTTCTTGATTGTTGCACTGATGGAATGAGCAAGAGACTTGTTACTTTCAAGTGTAGCTTACATTTTTAAAGTGAGCCCTTAGTCACCTATATGTGTCACATGTATCGATTATATGCTTTTAGAATATGTTGTTATGATGATATGCTCTATAGCCATTTTATTGAATTTCCAGCATTAATGATGTTTTCAAAATAAAATTGCAAAGTGATAGTGGTAGAAAATCCATCCTGTTGCTTTTATTATATAATTTATATTATATTATAAAATGTTTATGGAGTTTTTATTGGAAAATAGTGTAAAAAGTTTTGCAATAATTGATCTCAAGAAGTTTGTTTTTTTAAAGAAAAATATTATGTAATATTAGGTTGTCAAGTCAAAGTCAAAAAATATTTAAGTGCCAAACACTATGCTAAGCTTTGGAATATAAAGAAAGGAAAATCCCCCAAAAAACAAAATCAAAATTTAAATTAAAATAAAAAAAATCTGTTTTTTCTCTTAAGGACTTCATCTAATGTGTGAGACAACATGCAAAAAAGCTAAGTACAACTAGGATAAATTGGAGATAATCTTAGCATTAAAGAGGATTTGGAAAGGCTTCTTGCAGAAGGGTTTTTATAACTAGAACCTGAAGCAAGTCAGGGAAGACTGGATAAATAACATTCTAAGCATGAAGAACAGCCAGTGAAAAGGTGACATCTTGTGTGAGGGAAAAAAAGGCATGATCTTTTTATTTAAGTGATATAATCTAGTACAAGAATAATAATGTAAATTCTCCCAATAGAAATCTCAATGTATTTTTTTTAGCACATGATTAGGAATTAGGAAAGTAGAAAACAGATCTGAAGGGTCTTTGGTTTTGTCAATGAGTTTTAATTTCCTATTATAACTTCATTTCATTTTCATTATATCTTCATTCAGTGGGATAAATTTGTTGTAGGAAGCAATAGTAGTTTCTTCTATCTTCATATTGTTTTGCCTGCTTATTGTATGGTATTGATATTCTATGTACTTACTAAAGATACAAACATTATTATATCAATTTAGATCTGTCTCAATCATAATATTTTTTATTTTATTTTACTTTTTCCAATTATATGCAAAGTTATTTTTCAGCATTGATCCTTTTGAAAGCTTTTGAGTTCCACATTTTTCTACCTTTCCTTCCCTCCTCTCTCCCAATGTCAGCAAGCATTCTATTGTATATGGATAATCATGTTTAACATACTTCCAAGGTAATCATGCTGTGAAAGAAGAATTAGAACTAAGGGGGGAAAAAACCATGAGAAAGAAAGTAAATAAAAGTAGTCAAATATAATATTGATCTCAGGTAAAGTATACCACTTGCATTCTTTCTTTAGGCCTTAGGGCAAAGAGCATACAGATTCCTACAGGAGGATTGGACACCTATGAAATTTTGTTTCTAATGATCAATTTTCTTACCATTACACACACACACACACACACACACACACACACACACACACACACATACACACATGCATGAATGTATGTGCATGTGTTTGTTAAAAACGTTGGGGTCAATGTCTTCTTTTAAATTATTATTTCTCTTAAGTTGGTCAAAGTAATACGTTTGTTTTTATTATATAGAAACTGAATCAAAATTATAAATGCTATTCTCAGCTTGCTGTAAATAATTTTTATTTATATTATTTAGGGAATGGTGATTTGAATTTGGGTTTCTTGAAAGAACATATGCCATATAATTTCTTATTTTATTTGTTAAAACTATTTTTAAGAGAAGGTACTAATGTTATTTGAAATTTGAATAAAATTAAGATTATTTATAGGATATACTTATTTTGTGTAAGATATATATATATATAAGCAAAGAGGAAACCAATTATAATAAATAAAAAAGCTTTCAAATACAAGTTTCTTCTTCATTTAACTTTCTGATCATATGCAGTGCTTTGATTCATGTTATAATTAATATAGAGGGCAATAATGTCACTCGAATCATGGATTATTTTCTCTAGACAAATATCTACCTAGAATTTAAGAATGAAATGGAAAAATGCATTAAAAATAAATATTGGCAATATTAACTTAAAATAATTTTTAAAATCTCCAAATATTTTTGACCATAGGTTTTCAAGTCTGATATTTTAAGAGATTAAATGTGAAATCAGATTCTAAATTACTCTTTAAAAATTTCTGAATTTAAAATTAACTTTTTTATGACTCAGTAAATATGTTTTCCCTTTGTTTCCCACAAAACCTTTGTGGTTTTATACTATCTTAGTAGGAAGTTTCATGAATTTCTAGGAACAAAATATTTCATTATCTCATGACCAACCAAAACCCCTAATCAAAGATTCTACAGGGTAGATCATATCAGTAAGAGTTTCTAGTCCACAGACAGTCTTTGACAGCTCCCATACATCCACGAAGCATCCAAATTGGACTCCAGTGGAAAGGTTGAATAAGTTGTGATAGTTTAACTTCCAACACATGCTAGAATTTGAATCATTTTTGGACCTCTATAGTCAATTCAGCTTTTTTTTAAGGAATATCTTTTAAAGATTCTTTATAATTATAAAATATGACAATGACTATTAAAATCTAAGTTGCTTTGTAACTTAACAGGTCCCATTTGAAATATAAACCCTTTATTTTATATATCTGAGAACTGTAGTGGTGATCTTCAATACCATGAATGCCTGGCATCCCTTAATTTCTTATACTTTTCAGTCTTTTTTAAAAAAAAATTATTTATTTAAGGCAATGGGGTTAAGAGTGACTTGCCCAAGGTCACACAGCTGGACAATTATTAAGTGTCTGAGGTTGGATTTAAACTCAGGTCCTCCTGATTCCAGGGTCAGTACTCTCTTCACTGTACCACCTAGCTGCCCCAACAAACTCTTCCAAAGTCCTAGTTATCAATCATAGTAGAAGAAAACCAGACTCCCATAAATGTGGCATGTAAGCTTAGAAAACCCTGGATAATATTTTATTACATGGTTGCTATTTATGGTTGAGACTATCAATCAAAAATCAAAAGGAGGAAATAGTCACCATAACACCTTTGCTAGAATAAATACAAATAGGCAATCGAAGCTAATACTTGTTCATAGTTTTAAAATAATTTTACTATATCTCAGGTGAAGATGGTTAAATCTATGATTTTTTTTAACTTTTGAGTTTTTAATATGAACTTAACCTTATATTTATCGAGATAGAAATACATCCTTCTATAAACTACATGTGTTCGTTGTCTTTTACCCTTCCTTACAGAAGAAAGACTGTAATAATTCTCTTTGGTGTGATTTTCAAATAACAAAAGTTTCTTTCTTTTCCAGGGGAGCCAAAAGCAACTGGTAATGGCTATGGAGGAACGCATGATAGAAGTTGAACAAAAGTTGAAACTAGTGAAAAAGCTTCTTCAGGAAAAAGTGAATCAACTAAAAGAACAAGTATGTTTTCTGACTTATTCCTGTTCCTGCTACTTTCACTATGCACTCCAAATTGTGTACTTATCTATTGGTTTTAACTAATTTTGATATTAAATTTCCCAAAGCCTAGTGAAGCATTTAATCTCAGACATGCTCTGATATGTAAAGACCGTTTCTCTAATTTTACTAAAATTATTGAGTAGTAGCTGAAAATAATTAGTCTACTTTTTTAAAAAATATAATTTTGGAAAGACTTTTTTCTTCCAAGTCTGTCTTTATGACATAAAAATCACTATATTTTTCTCTTATTGTTAACCTGTCAAAGGTTTCATATGTTGATATTGTTTACCAAAATGGTTAAATAATGAGTGACCTCAATGAAATTCAGTCTTGAATTACATAATCTATATTCTAGAACTATGTCATTTGAAATTTAAAAAAATTGGGGGGCCCACTGTTTGATCCATGCAGGCAGAGATTCTGTCTTTTCTAAACCTTAAATCTCCCCTAGTACTTAGCAGGGTTTTGCTTACAAGAAGCATTTAATAAATGCATATTGAATTGAATCAGCATAAATGAATAGGAAAATAGTGCTGAGAACAAAATGAACAAAGCACCTCATTATGAGAAAATAGGAAGCTAGGTCTTTTTATATACTCGGAAGCATAATTCAGACCTTTTCTATATTCAGAACCATTCAACAGAATTCTCTCCCCTCCTCCTCTTCCTCCTTCCCCCAACCTCCCCAGATCTGTATCCTTAAGCATATCAGGTTCACCAACAGGAGGGTTCCCTGAGATAAACATTCATAGTGGTAGGGGGAGTCAAATTTAGAATAATGCCACAGATACCCTGGAAAATAGGTTTATACAAAACTAGGAAGTCATAATTCTGCTTGAGAAAGATATAGTATGATTTGGTTGAGTTTAGGAGAGTTTAGGACAGTTGAGTTTAGGAGAGACTTGGGTTCAGTTCTGACCTCTGGCATTTATAGGGTGATTCTGTTTTTTTTTCTCTAATAGGGATAACCTGTAGTACTCCGTTCAAAGGGTTGTTCAAATAATATATGTAAACCAATTTGAAAACTTTAAAATGTGAACTGCTATGATTATAATTTTTTTCTCATAATAATGCATCTCTGTTTAACAATGCTTAGGGCTAGGTAATTATTTGCTTAATAAGGAAAGCTAACTGTTCTCTCTGGACACTCATGAGTTGCTACTTCTCCGAGTTATCTGAGTTGCTATTTCTCAGCACTTCCCTTTGGGTATCTCCAAGGGTTAGGCAATTTCATTAATATGTATGGAAGAGGAGAGGAGGAAGATGGGGCTCTTTTTTTTTCTGTTTGTTTGTTTGTTTTTGCAAGGCAGTGGGGTTAAGTGGCTTGCCCAAGGCAACACAGCTAGGGAATTATTAAGATTTGAACTCAGGTATTCCTAACTCCAGGGCCCGTGCTCTATCCAACTGTGCCACCTAGCTGCCCCAAAGATGGGATTCTTCTTTTAAATTTTTTTTTATTAAAGATTTTATTTGAGTTTTACAATTTTCCTCCATCTTAGCTTCCCTCCCCCACCCCACCCCACAGAAAGCAATGTGTCAGTCTTTACATTGTTTCCATGTTGTACACTGATCCAAATTGAGTGTGATGAGAGAGAAATCATATCCTTAAGGAAGAGACAAGAAGTCTAAGAGGTAACAAGATCAGACAATTAGATTCCTGTTTTTTCTAAATTAAAGGGAATAGTCCTTGAACTTTGTTCAAACTCCACATCTCCTTATCTGGATACAGATGGTACTCTCCTTTGCAGACAGCCCAAAATTGTTCCAAATTGTTGCACTGATGGAATGAGCAAGTTCTTCCAGGTTGAACATCACTCCCATGTGGCTGTTAGGGTGTACAGTGTTTCTCTGGTTCTGCTCATCTCACTCAGCATCAGTTCATGCAAATCAAAGATGGGGCTCTTTAACCTGCTGAAAGAGGGTTTAGTGATTGAGACTATGGGAAACTTGGCTTTGATTTCTGCTTCTTTTCGCCCCTTTTTTTTTCTACTTGACAAGCCTTTTCTCTTACTCTGAGGAATCAAGGTCAAAATTGATTTAATCTTTTTCATACTTTAGGACATCTGTAATAACACCTATCAGTAAAATTTCTCCTAAATGGTGGGAAAAATCCAGCAATTAGAAAGGCAATGTCAATCAATCAGTAATCAACCAGGAGATGGGGCAGGTACTGTGCTAAAAAGAATCAAAAGACTGTCCCTAACCTTAAGTAGCTTACAGTCTGATCAGGGAGAAAGCAAACAAACAAATATATGCAAAGCAAACTATACACAGGAAATATAAGAAATAATTAACAGAGGAAATGCTCTGAAAGTGAGAAGGGTTGAGAAAGGCTTCTTGTAGAAGGTGCGATTTTCAGGTGATAGTTAAAACAGACCAGGAAGGTCAGTATTTGGAATAGAGGAGAGAGAGCACTCCAGGCTTAGGGAGGGATACACAGAGAAAATGTACAGATCTGAGTTTATGGAACAGTCAGGAGGCTGGAGTCACTGAATTAAAGAATATATATATATATATATATATATATATATATATATATACATATATATATGTGTATATATATATATATATATATTAGGGGAGTAAGGTGTAAAAAGCCTGGAAAGATAATTGGGTGATAGGTTATGGAGGGCTTTGAATGCCAGAGTATTTTGTATTTACTTCTATGCTTTAGGAAAATCATTTTAGTGATAAATGGAAGATGAATTGGAGTGGGGAAAGGGTTGAGGCAGGCAGAACCACTGTCAGGCTATTACAAAAATCCAGGAACAGGGCCTGTACTGGAGAGTAGACAATGCCAGAGGAGAAAAGGGATGTATTTGAGAGGTGTTGCCAAGGTGAAATTGACAGGCCTTGGCAACAGCTTGGATTTGGGGGGATGAGAGATAGTAAGGAATTCTAGAGAAAACCCTGTATATAAGCCTGAGGGACTGGAAGGAGAGTGTTACGCTTTACAATAATAGGAAAGATAGGAACAGGGAAGGGTTTAGGAGGAAAGATAGTTTGGTTTTTGGACATGCTGAGTCTAAGATTAGATCTAGTTCAGGATGTCTGAAAGGCAGTTGGAGATGCAAGATTGGAAAGATTAGGGCAGGATAGATTTGAGAATCATCAGCAGAGAGATAGTAATTAAAACTATGGAAGTTGATGCGAACACCAAGTGAAACAGTATAATAGAAGAGAATCCAGGACAGAACCTTGAGGGACACTACAGTTAGGGAAGAAGATCCTTTCTCCTTTTCTATATGTCCTTGGACTACCATAATCCCTATGCCCACCCCAGGATAGATACACTAAAAGATTCATCTAAATAAAAAATTTCCTTCTGAGAACACATAGTAAATACCAAAAGAGAACAGATTTTCAGAATTGAAGGCTGGCAATAGTGTATGCTCAGCATTAGAGCCAGAATGAGATAAGTGATGGAGAAGTAAGAGTATCTTCTTTACTTGAAAATGAGGAACAGCTTCAGGCCTTTTCTTCAGTGTTTCGCTCTAGGGCAGTAGAATGGCCATAGCATTAGCAGCAGCTGTGGCTGCTCCTCCAAAGCCTCCAAGCACAGCTATCTCCTGTTTTTGCCTGGAAGAACTGACAAGCACTTCTCATAACTTGCACACTTTGCCTCTCCTGAGATTTAAGTTTTCCCATCTTCCCTAGGATTTGAGAAACTGCCAATTTTTCAGTCTCATAATCCCAGAAGAAACTTCTCTAAAGTAGCAAACATTGTCTCCAAAGCCTTATTATATTCATTAGTAATTTTAAGTGTAATCCTAAAGCATTGTTTTTGGTTTTTGTCTCCCATATTAAAAAAATAAACTAGGTAGAGAATGGATAGATGGGGTAAAGGAAAGTACAATAGGGCTATCATCTCTCTATTTCTCAAAGCTATGCTTTGTAAATGTAACCTATGTTACATTTTTTGATTTCCCTAATACAGTGCAGACTCATATTGAACTTACAGTTCACTAAAACCCCCATCTCTTTTGTAGAATAACTTCTGCCTTTCTATGACTCTCTTATCTTATATTTGTGAATTTGCACTCAAGTGAAAAAAAAATGCTGTCTTGACCAGTGCATTCATTACCTATTCCTTCCAAGTTTATGTCTTCTAAAAATTTGATGATCATTCCAGCCTTTGTCCAAGTTACTGATAGAAATATTAAATGTCATGAAGAGATCCCTGGGTTCCTTCACTAGAGACCTCATACCATACTGATATTGCATGCGGGCATCCAATCTGTTCTGAATCCATTTAACTGTATTAAGAGGAGAATAAGAGCATAAGAATTTAGAGTGCCTGATATTTTCCAGGCTCTGGGCTAAATGCTATTTTAAATATTATCTCATTTGATCTTCACAACAACCCTGAAAAGTTAAGTATTATTATTGTCCCATATTACCATTGTTCTGTCCATTGTGCTATCAGCTTTCTGTAGGATATCATTATTATCATCTAGTTCACATCTTTCCATCTTCTCTACAATAGTAAAATGATATATTATTATCAAAACCTTTGCTACAATCTAAACAATTGCCATGGTATTCCTATCATCTACTGGTTTAGTAATTCCATCAAAAAAGGAAATATAGTTAGTCTCATGTGACTTGTCCTTGAAGAAATCATACTGACTCTCTTTATTCAGTTTTCTAAATATTCACCAACTGTCTCTTAAATTATCTATTCTAGTATTTTGACAGGATTCAAAGTCAAGTTCACTGACATATAGTTTAAGACTATTTTTTCCTTTTCGGGCATTTTCTCTTCTTTGCTTGTATTATATTTACTGCTTTTTGTGATCTTTCAGCCATAACTATTAGTATCTCAGCAATAATATCTGCCAGTTCTTTCACTGGCATGGTTAGAGCACTGAGTCTGGAGGCAGAGATATTTGAATTCAAATGTGACTTCAGACCCTTTCTAGCAGTGTGATCCCAGGATCACAAGTTACTTAACCTCTATTGCCTTAGTCCAATGAAGAAGGAAATGGCAAACCACTCCATTATTTTTGCCAAGAAAATCTGTGGACAGTGTATTCCACAGGGTCATGGAGAGTGGGACACAACTGAACAACAATAGCAATGTGCCAGATATTGTGCTAGATACCTAAGATACAAAAACAAAGAAAGACTAGTTCCTCCCTCTATAGGTAGCTAGGTAGCACAGTGATTGGAGTGCTGGTCCACGAATCAGGAAGACTTGACATGAAATCTGGACTCAGATACTACCTGTGTCATTCTGGACAAGACATTTAATTCTATTTTGTCTCAGTTTACTCATCTGTAAAATGAGCTAGAGAAGGGAATGACAAACTACACAGTATCTTTATCAAAAAGACTCCAAATGGGGGTGGCTAGGTGTAAAGAGCACTGGCCCTGGAGTCAGGTATACCTAAGTTCAAATCTGGACCCAGACACTTAATAATTACCTAGCTGTGTGGCCTTGGGCAAGTCACTTAACCTCATTTGCCTTGCAAAATCCTTAAAAAAAAAGATTCCAAATGGAGTCATGAAGTGTTGGCCATGGCTAAAAAACTCAATAAATTTTTTCATCGGCCAACAAATCAAGTGACTTGAATTTATCTTTTTTTAATTGATAGCTTATTTTATTTTTTCAATTACACATTATGAAAGTTTTTCAATGTTCATCCATTTGCATATTTGTGTTACACAGTTTTCTTCTCCCCTCCCCTCCTCCCCAACCAATGGTGAACAGTCTAGTGAATTTTGAACATATACATATGTGTTTAACATATTTGCTTATTAGACATTTTGTGTTTGAGGAATTAGTTCTAAGGGAAAAGAAAGAAAACCATGTGATAGGAAGGAATGACTTGAATTTATCGAGGACAAATAGGTGCTTTATGATAATTTCCTTCCTTCTTTAGGTATCAGCTCCCTGTTAGTTATTCTTGTTTAATGATTTTTGATGTAAAAGTGATTTTCAAAGGACTCTGTCATGTTTTTATAGCTATCCTTTGTTACTGTCTTTTTTTCTATCTTCTGACATTTCTTTTTAAAATCTAATTTGGTTTGTATGCACCCTGTATTCATTATCAGTCTCTTCAGACAAATCCTATTTCCTCCCTCTTTGCAAATATTTCCCTTTTTCTTTAGAATTTCAACTAGTCCTCTTACTACTTCAACTAATAATCTCTGATAGAAGCTGAAGCAGGACACTATACCATCCTATGTAATATAATAATAGAGGGCAGCTGCTTAGGCTCCTTTGGTGTCAGTAGAGATTTATTTCTCCAAATACCTGATACACTGAAGTAGGGAAGCATAGAACTGTGGCTGGGTGTTCAGGTTAGAAAATGTCTGGTATGGTTAGGTGGCGCAGCGGATAAAGCACCGGCCCTGCAGTGAGGAGTACCTGGGTTCAAATACGGTCTCAGACACTTAATAATTACCTAGCTGTGTGGCCTTGGGCAAGCCACTTAACCCCATTTGCCTTGCAAAAAACCTAAAAAAGAAAATGCCTGGTAACAGGACTATTCTCATGTGTGGCAGAAGATTGGCAGCTTTTTCCCCAGATGGCAGCAAAAAGACACACCTGCAAGTTATACAATATGTGGAGCTAGTACTCAACTTGGTTAAATAGGGTAGTGTAGTTGTAGGTAATGCTCTATGTTTAGAGAGTCCTATTCCCTAGGTGATTGGAATCCTCATCCCCGTTCCTAAATTTCATCCTTCAATGCATGGATTCCAACTATTCCATAAAACCTTTTGTCATCCACCTATTTGTAATGATTCCCTCATCTCTGACCTCTGGCTGATTTTCATTTCTCTTATATGCCTACTCAGTGTCACTTTGTACTTTAGTTATTTACTGTTTTTCTATAAATTCCATGAGAATGTCACTGAGATCTTCAAGCACTATATCTTTTGAGTTCTTATGAGTACCCAAATTGTTTCTAAACTTCTGGTTCTACTCATTTCTCTTTGTAAACAAAAATTGCCCCCTACACTTAGCAGAATGTACAATAGGTACTTACAGTTTCATAAATTTGTTGAATATTGTGTTTTTTAAAGGAGGGGGCAGGAAGCCAGCAACAAGTTTGAAAATGGAAAAATAAAAGCAGCTGCTATTTCAAAACAGTTTTTGGATTACTAATGAATTTCAGCATCCACAGATCTTGTCTGAAGTACATATTTGAAACTTCTGCAAAATCCTGATCTAAAATCTCATCAGTCTAGTTTTGAATCTCAAATGCAAATAATATCAATTTGAAATATAGATTTTGCTTCAGTGATAGATAATGAGAAAAACTATCATCAAATAGAAATAGAAATCATCAGACCATAAGTAAATAGTACAAAAAGAAGCTCAGGGAGGCAAAACTCATGTATAAGTTAGCCTTCTTTAAGCAAGCTCAATATTTGAAAATTTGAACTTACTAAATAGAAAATTCATTCACCTTATAAATTATTCCTTTTAAAAAACTGATCTATTTTGAGATTCTTTTTGGGGGGAGGGGGAGTTTTACAAGGTAATGGGGTTGTGTCTTACTCAAGTCACACAGCTGCGTAATTATTGTGTCTGAGGTCACATTTGAACTCAGATCCTTCTGACTCTGTGGTTGCTGGTCCATCCACTGCGCCACGTGGCTGCTCCTTAATATTCTTTTTTATAAATTAGTCAGTTTCATATTGCATTAAAATCATTTTTATAAAAATCTAATATGATTCATTTTCATACATTTTAAAATATTTTATAGATTTTAATATTTTAAATTCTAACATATTTTAAAATATTAATATTTTAATAATAGATTTTTAAGATTTTAAAAAAGTATTGTAGTTTTTCCCAATTATATGCAAAGACAATTTTTAGCATTATTTTTTTTAGGTTTTTGCAAGGCAAATAGGGTTAAGTGGCTTGCCCAAGGCCACACAGCTAGGTAATTATTAAGTGTCTGAGACCAGATTTGAACCCAGGTACTCCTGACTCCAAGGCTGGTGCTTTATCCACTATGCCACCTAGCTACCCCCTTTAGCATTCATTTTTACAAAATTTTGAGTTCCAAATTTTTCTGTCTCCTTCTCCCCGTCTCCTCTTCCCAAAGTGCTAAGCAATTTGATATAGGTTATATATATGCAATCATGTCAAAGATATCTCCACATTAGTCACAGATGTAAAAGAAGAAATAACCAAAAGGAAAAAAAAAACATAAAAAAGTAAAGTGAAAATAGTATACTTTGATCTGTATACAGATTCCATCAGTTCTTTCTAGATGAACAGCATTTTCCATCATGAGTCCTTTGTAATTGTCTTAGATCATTGTATTACTGAGAAGAGCTGTTATTCATAATTAATCATCATAGTTTTGCTTTTACTGTATGTGATGTTCTCCTGGTTCTATTCTTTTCTCTTTAAATCAGTTCATACAAGTCTTTTCAGATTTTTCTGAAATCTGCCTGCTCATCATTTCTTATTGCATGATAGTCTTCCATTATATTCATATATCACACAACTTGTTCAGTCATTTCCCAATTGATGGGCATGCCTTAAATTTCTAATTTTTTGCCAACACAAAGAGTGCTGCTATAAATATTTTTTTCATATTTAGATTTTAAGAACCAAAGCTATGAAGTAAATTTGTGTAAATTTGGTGACACTAAATATCTTATATAAAGAATAGCAATTATAAGCAATATATATGTATATATATATAATATATCAATGGACAAATGCTATTGGTTGAATATCCAATTGCATGTTAAATAAGCAATAGACATTCATCTTATGTTTATTGTAAGGTAATGGAAGATTAGATATCTCTTTTAGGAGGTTCAGTGATAAGTAAGCAAACTCAAGAAGTAAATACATCTATATTACTACTCATCAAATCTGATACTCATTGCATTTTGACAAGAAAAGTGTTGCAGCAGACAGCACTTGCTCACCACTCGTCACCCTTCTTTTGTGATGAAACAGAGATGGTCATGTCAGTAGTTCATGAACAGTGTAGAATCCTCACACATTCATCATTATGTCTTGAACTTATGTGCATTTAAAGTGCTAATCATGGGTTACTAAAGGTTAAGAGTGATATAACTAAGCCTAAAAAGGTAGTTGATAAGAACCACAATTGGAGAGAAAAGAGATCAAAGCTAAGTATGAGAGTGGTGTAAGTGTAACTGGCATTGCCCTTAAGTTCAGGATGTTTAAAGGAGCAATGTTGTTAATAGTGTAAAGTCTGTGAATAAGCAACGTTCACAGACATTGAAAGAAGTTGAAAATTTGCTTTACATATGAATTAATGAAAAACAGTGATAGCATTTCTGAGATAATTTATGAGAAAGTCAATTGCATGCTGATTTGTAAAAAAAGACAGGAATGGAACAAGTAGTGAGAGCACTGAGGGTTTAAAGCCAATCATGAATAATCTATTAATCTATACATTTAAAAAGAGAACTGGCATTCATAGTACAGTGAGGCATGGAGGGGCAGCCAGTGCCTACAAAGAAGCTGCTGAAAGTTATATCACCCAGTTTAGGTAGAGAAGCTGATAGTTTTCCCCCCAACAAATGTTTAACTACAATGAGACTGGTTTGTTCTGGGAAAAAAAAATGTCTAACAGAATCTACATCACTCAAGAGGAGAAAGCATTGCTAGGACACCAAGAAGAGCAGGTTATCTGTTATTGTGTGGAAATGCTAGTGGGAACTTAGGCCTGTACTACTGTATCACAGTGAAAACTCACAAGTTTTCAAAAGAGAGAATGTGATTAAGAAGCAAGTTTGGGTCTTGTCAGTCTTGGTACTTGTCACTAAATGAATTAATTATGAGTACGAGACACCACTGTTTAGACCCTCTGACCAACCAGTTCCCCTTCTGTTATCTAATCACAGGAATTAAGTCATAAATCCATAAATACAGTTAAAATGTCTATACAAGGAGGAAAAGGAAATAAAATTATCTCAGATTTTTTTTTGGAATATGTACATCTTTTATTGGAATCCTACTCACATTGAGTGATGACTTGGAAGTGATTATGGGGATCAAAAAATGCTGTGCTACAGAGTTAAACCTCTGTGAAACTTCAACACTGAAAGGGTTCAAAATAAGGGCCTATATGTTTCTGTTGTCTAAGGACAAATCTGGCTAAGTGTAGAAAGGCTCAATATGGGTGTGAATCCTTCTTCCTTTGTTGTATCTGCATTACTAAATGACAAAACCAAAAATGAATTCTTTTGACTACAGGAAGGCATGGAAACTATTGTTTTAAATAAATCAACAAGGGCTGGCTAGGTGACGAAGTGAATGGAGCACGAGCCCTGGAGTCAAGAGTACCTGAGTTCAAATCAGGCTTCAGACACATAATAATTGCCTAGCTGTGTGGCCTTGAGCAAGCCACTTAACCCTATTTGCCTTGCAAAAAAACCCAAAAAAATCAACAAGAATTTATTGTGCCTACTATGTGCTAGGCACTGAGAAAGCAAAAGACAAAATTGAACAATTTTTGCCATCAAGGAGTTTTCATTCTATATGGGAGCAGACTACCATGTACATTATTTGTGGAGATTCTGGTCTGTGAATAACCACAAGCACTCTTCTACCATGGAACTATGAACAGGGTCTTTGTTTCTCTGTTCCTAAAAGCTCTGATGTGTAGTATTCCTGTTTGCCTTGGGACTGTGCCCAACACTGGTTGTTGATGTCAACATATTTCCCCATTTATAATCTTTTTTATGTTTTTCATGATTTTAAGTTAATAATTAAGAGGATAGTTTATTCTAAACCTTTCCTAAGCCACATTTTGTGTCATTTCTTCTCAAATTCCTTTGAGAAGTAGTCCAACTCTACCCTAGATAACTGAGATTTCTCAGAAATCTGTGAAGATGTGTGTGAATTGATCTAAAGTGAAGTGAGCAGAACCTAGAGAAAAAAAATTATACTGTAACGTCAATATTGTAAAAGTGAACAGTTTTGAAAGACTTTAGAACTCAAATCAATACAATGACCAAAAACAATTCCAGAGGACTAATGGTGAAAAGCATTACCCAGATCCTATAGAAAGGAATGTTCCATTAGACTGTGTGCCTTCCATCTTATATTGTACATGTCTTCTGCTGTGCATGTCAGCTGTAGGAAAAGGACAGGTAGCTTTCCAACTTGCAATGCCTATTGCTTGTTGGGGCTTGATCTTCAGCTTCTAGTAAGACTATAAGGGTTGAGCCAATATGGTAGAGAAAAGTCAGGGATTTGCCTGAACCCTCCCAAATTGCCCTTCAAACTATCTTAAACAACACCTCACATTAAATTCTGAAATATCAAAACTCATAAAAGGATGGGGTGAAGCAATTTTCTAGCTCCACAAAATTTAGATGGGCAGCAGGAAGGTGAAAGCCAAATACAGTCTAGTGCAGTCTGTACCAGCAGCAGGCCTGGGGGCTGACCAAATCAGTGATGGCGGCAGCAACTTCCAGAGCTCTCAGTTAACAAAAGTTAAGAGGGATGGACAACTAACCTCAGAGATTACAGGGTTCCCTTTGCTGGCATGGGGCACAGAAATCTGTTGTATTGCCCAAACATGTATCTAGGTCACAGTCTCAGGGAAAACGGGTACTATACATCAGAGCTTTTTGGAACAGAGGGAAAAAAAAGACCCTGTTCACAGCATGGAGGAAAGAATGCTTGTGGTTATTCACAGACCAAAACACACACCAGGAGAGAAGTAGATCACTCCCTATATCATGAAAACTCCAGGCCCCCAAAACTAGCTCTGAGAGTAGCAGCAAAGTGAAGTCTAAAGCTTGCTCCAACAAGGAGCAGAGCTCTATTTCAACATAGAGATAAAGTAGAAAAATACTTTGGAAAAATAAACATACAGGAAAAAAAGAATCTGATCACAGAAAATTTACTATGGTGTCAGGGAAGATCAAAATACAAACTCAGAAGAAGAAAACAAAGTTTCAAAAAAAAATGTGAATTACTCTCAAGCCCAGAAAGAGTTCCTGAGAGAGATCAAAGAGAATTTTAAGAATCAAATAAAAGATGTAGAAGAAAAATTGGGAAAAGAAATGAGAGTGATACAAGAAAATCATGAAAAAGAGTCAACAACTTGGTAAAAGAGGTAAAAGAGACAAAAAATACTGAAGAAAATAACATCTAAAAAACCAGAAAAAATCAAATGGTAAAACAGGCAAAAACATTCAATGAAGAGAGGAACTCCTTTAAAAGCAGAATTGGCCAAAAGGAAAGGAATGTACAAAAATTCATTGAAGAAAACTTTGTAAAACCAGAATTGATCAAATAGGAAAAGAGGTACAAAAATTCACTGAAGAGGGGGCGGCTAGGTGGTGTAGTGGATAAAGCACCGGCCTTGGAGTCAGGAATACCTGGGTTCAAATCCGGTCTCAGACACTTAATAATTACCTAGCTGTGTGGCCTTGGGCAAGCCACTTAACCCCATTTGCCTTGCAAAAAAAAATTCACTGAAGAAAAACCTCCTTAACAGTATAACCAGAGGGGCAGTTAGGTGGCTCAATGGATAGAGCACTGGTCCTGGAGTTAGGAAGAACTGAGTTCAAATGTGACCTCAGACACTTAGTAATTACCTAGCTGTGTGACCTTGGGCAAGTCACTTAACCCTATTACTTTGCTCCCTTCCCCCCAAAAAGTAAAATTGTCCAGAAGCTGGAATATTTGGGTTTATCAAACAACAGATTACTGTAGTCGTTTCCTGCTGTCTCTTTTGCACCTAATGTATTCCACTGATCTACCACTCTTTTTCTTAGCCAATACCAAATAGTTTTGATGACTGATGCTTTATAATGTAATTTTAGATCTGGTAAGGCTAAGCTAACCTTGTTTCACACTTTTTTTCATTAAATCCCTGGATATTTTTGACTTTTCATTTTGCCACATGAATTTACTTATAATTTTTTCTAGCTCATTAAAGTAATTTTTTGGAAGTTGGATTGGTAAGGCACTAAATAAGTAATTTAGTTTAGGTAGAATTGTCATTTTTTATTATATTAGCCCAACCCATCTATGAGCAGTTGATATTTGCCCAGTTATTTAAATCTGATTTTATTTGTGTGAAAAGTGTTTTATAGTTGTTTTCATAGAGTTTCTGAGTCTGCCTTGTCAGGTAGACTCCAAAGTATTTTATATTATCTTAAGTTACTTTAAATGGAATTTCTCTTTCTAGCTCTTGCTGCTGTATTTTACTAGCAATATATAGAAATGCTGAGGATTTATGAGTGTTTATTTTATATCCTGTGACTTTGCTAAGTTGCTAATTATTTCTAGTAGTTTTTTATATATTTTTTTAGGATTCTCTAGGTATACCATCATGTCATCTGCAAAGAGTGAGAGTTTTGTTTCTTCCTTCCCAATTCTAATTTCTTCTATTTCTTTTTCCCTTCTCATTGCTGAAGCTAACATTTCTAACACAATATTGAATAGTAGTGGTGATAACAGGCATTCTTGTTTCACCCCTGATCTTATTGGGAATACCTCTAGCTTATCCCCATTGCATAAAATGCCTGTTGATGGTTTCAGATAGATACTGCTAATCATTCTAAAGAACAATCCATTTATTCCTATGTTCTCTAGTGTTTTTAGTAGGAATGAGGGTTGTATTTTGTCAAAGGCTTTTTCATCATCTATTGAGATAATCATATGGTTTCTGTTGGGTGTGTTATTTATATAACTAATTATACTAACAGTTTTCCTATTATTGAACCAACCCTGTATTCCTGGGATAAATCCTACTTGGTCATAATGTATTATCCTAGTGATAACTTGTAATTGTTTTGCTAAGATTTTATTTAAGATGTTTGCATCTGGGGGCAGCTAGGTGGCATAGTGGATAAAGCACCAGCCCTGGAGTCAGGAGTACCTAGGTTCAAATCCGGTCTCAGACACTTAGTAATTACCTAGCTGTGTGGCCTTGGGCAAGCCACTTAACCCCGTTTGCCTTACAAAAACCTAAAAAAAAAAAGATGTTTGCATCTATATTCACCAGGGAGATAGGTCTATAATTTTCTTTCTCTGTTTTAATTCTTCCTGGTTTAGGTATCAGTACCATAATGGTGTCATAGAAGGAGTTAGGCAGAGTTCCATCTTTACCTATTTTTCCAAAGAGTTTATATAGAATTGGAACCAATTGTTCCTTAAAAGTTTGATAGAATTCACTTGTGAATTCATCTGGCCCCGGAGATTTTTCTTAGGGAGTTAATGATAATTTGTTGAATTTCTTTTTTCTGAGATAGGATTATTTAGGTATTTAATTTTCTTGAAGAAATAATTCTTTAAAAATTGGAATTGGACAAGTGAAAGTTAGTGACTTTCTGAGATATCAAGAAACAATAAAACAGGAGGTAGCTAGGTGGCGCAGTGGATAGAGCAGCGGCCCTGGAGTCAGGAGGACCTGAGTTCAAATGTGACCTCAGACACTTAATGATAATTGCTCAGTTGTGTGACCTTAGGCAAGTCACTTTTAACACCATTGCCTTAAATAAATAAAAAAATTAAAAAGAAACAATAAAACAATATCAAAAGAATGAACAAAAGAAGAAAACATGTATTATATCATTGGAATAGCAATTGACTTAGAAGAAAGGATTCAGGAGAGGTAATTTAAGAATTATTGGACTTCCTGAAAGCTATGACCAAAGAAAGAATATAGGCATTATTTTTCAAGAAATTATCCCCTGACATCCTAAATGACAGGGCAAAATAGAAATGGAAAGAATCTATTGAATTCATCAGAGGGCTTGGAATATGTTATACCAGATGACAAAGGAACTAGGATTACCACCAAGTGTCACCTACATAGCAAAACTGAGTATAATCCTTCAAGGGCAAAAATGATTGTATAATGAAATAAAAACCTTTTAAACATTCCTGATGAAAAAAAAAAAACAAAGACGAATGGGAAATTTGATTTTCAAATAGAACACTCAAGTGAAGAATAAAAAAGTTAAAAGGAAAGAGAAATCATAAGGAATTCAATAAGGTTAAATTGTTTACATTCCTATAAGAGAAAATAGATACTTGTAACTCCTATGAACGTTATCATTATTAGGGCATAGACAGTTGGACACAGGTATGAGTTGAATACGAGGGGATGAAATCTAAAAAAAATAAATAAAACTAAGGGGTAAGAAAGAGGAGTGTTCTGGGAGAAGGGGAAAGGAAGAGGTAGACTGAGGCAAATCTTCTCACATAAAAGACAAACAAAATAAGTTTTACAGTGGAGAGGAAGATGGGGGAGATAGGAGGGCAGTTCTTTACTCTCAAAGGAATTGACTCAAAGAAGGAATAATATCCACACCAAATTGGGTATAGAAATCTATATGGCCCTATAGGAAAGTAAGGGATAAAGTAGGAGGTGGGGGATTGTTAGAAAGGAGGGCAAATTGGGAGAGGTAAAGGTCAGAGGCAAAAACTGGTGAGGAGGGACAGGTGAAAGGAGAGAGGGACAGAGAGACAGTGAGAGAAAGATAAGATGGAAGGAAATACATAGTAATCATAACCGAAAAAAATTTCTTTGATAAAGCTCTCATTTCTCAAATATATAGAGAATTGAATCAAATTTATAAAGATATGAATTCTCCAAATGATAAATGGTCAAAAGATATGAATGCACAGTTTCAGACAAAGAAACCAAAGTTAAGTCATGAAAAAATGCTCTAAACCACTATTGATTAGAGAAATGCAAATTAGGTACTACCTTGTAACCATCAGATTGACTAATGTGATAGAAAAGGAAAATGAAAAATATTGGATGGATTATGGAAAAATCTGGACATTTAATATACTCTTGATGGAGTTGCGAACTAGTTCAATCATTCTGGAGAGTAATTTGAAACTATGCCCCAAGGACTATAAAACCATGTATACCCTTTGGCTTAGCAATACCACTACTATGTCTATATCCCAAAGATAGTAAAAAGAAAAAAGGAAAAGGACATAAATGTACAAAAATATTTATAGCAGCTTTTTTTTGTGATGGCAAAGAATTTGAAGCTGAGAGTATGCCCATCAGCTGGGGAATGGAACAAGTTGTGGTATATGATATAGGGGGTATATCAAAAGGTTCTATTCATTTTCAAAGAACTTATAGAATCTGAATGCAGATAAAAAGCATACTTTTTTCAGATTTTATTTTTTTTTGAGTTTTACAATTTTTCCCCTAATCTTACTTCCCTCCCCCCACCCCCCCACAGAAGGCAATTTGTCAGTCTTTACATTGTTTCCATGGTATGCATTGATACAAATTGAGTGTGATGAGAGAGAAATCATATCCTGAAGGAAGAAACATAAAGTATGAGATAGCAAGATCAGACAATAAGTTATCAGGTTTTTTTCCCCCAAATTTAAGGTAATAGTCCTTGGTCTTTGTTGAAACTCCACAGTTCTTTCTCTGGCTACAGATGGTATTCTCCACTGTAGACAGCCCTAAATTGTCCCTGATTGTTGCACTGATGGAATGAGTGAATCCATCAAGGTTGATCATCACCCCCATGTTGCTGTTAGGGTGTACAATGTTTTTCTAGTTCTGCTCATCTCACTCAGCATCAGTTCATGCAAATCCCTCTAGGCTTCCCTGAAATCCCATCCCTCCTGGTTTCTAATAGAACAATAGTGTTCCATGACATACATATACCACAGTTTGTTAAACCATTCCCCAATTGAAGGACATTTACTTGATTTCTAATTCTTTGCCACCACAAACAGGGCTGCTATGGATATTTTTGTGCAAGGGTTGTTTTTACCCTTTTTCATCATCTCTTCGGGTATAGACCCAGTATAGTGGTATTGTTGGATCATTTTTGTTGCCCTTTGGGCATAGTTCCAGACTGCTCTCCAGAAAGGTTGGATGAGTTCACAGCCCTACCAACAATGTGTTAGTGTCCTGAATTTCCCACAACCCTTCCAACAATGATTATTGTTCTTTCTGGTCATGTTGGCCAGTCTGAGAAGTGTGAGGTGGTACCTCAGAGATGTTTTAATTTGCATTTCTCTAATAAGTAATGATTGAGAGCAATTTTTCATATGATTATGGATTGCTTTGATCTCCTCATCTGTAAATTGCCTTTGCATATCCTTTGACCATTTGTCAGTTGGGGAATGGAAAAAGCATACTTTCAAAAAAATTTTATTTTTCTTTTTTGTTGACTGTTTTCTTTCACATCATGACTAATATTAAAATGTTTTGCCTAAGTATAAATTTATCAAATTCCTTGCTTTTTCAATGAGGGGCAAAGGAAGTAAGGGAAAGAAAAAATTGGGAGCTCAAATTTAAAAAAAAAAAGAATGCCAAAAACTGTTTTTACATGCATTTGAAGGAAATTTTAAATCTATTTTATATGTATTTTTAAAAAGAGTGTAAGAAGAGCCTCCAGAGATAACTTCTGTCTAACTACTCACCTTTTATTTCATGCTTTACATGTTCTCTTCTGCCTGATCTCTAGACTCTGATGGGAAGAGAAGAGATGTTTTTCAATCATTTAATGATTACAATCACTAATTTAGTGATTAAAATCACTCACGTCTGGTCATAGTGATTCTGAACCCCTGTAGGCCATCATCCAAACCCCATTCTTTATCCCTCTCAATCCACCTGTTCCAAAGTTCTAAACAAACATTGTCTTACCCCTTCTTCAGCATCCTTCTAGAATGCTTGCTTCATGGCAGCAAAATTTCTTTCATCTTATTTCTTTCCCACTCCCTCCATTTCTGGCTATCAGTGATATATGGTTCTTCGCTGTTGACATAGCCTCTCTTGGACATACTTTCTAGCACTAGTTTTACTTTCACATCCCATTTCCCCACTAGTCAAGAGTAAGAGAATTAGAATATTCCATTGCCACTTCTAGGTTCTCCCCTTACCACCTTCATTCAAAATTCACATCTACCTCCTGGTAAAAATCTTGGTAGCTAATTGTTTAATTTACAGACCTCCAGCATATTCCCTTTCCTACTTCAGTGAATTCAGTATCTGGCTCAAAACCTTTCTCTCCTCCCCAACTCTTGCCCTCATAATAGGGGACCTCAACTTATATATTTATACTACTTTATACATGTTTATCTCCCTATTCTTCAACCTACTTATTTACCATGAACTCATCTTCTACCTTACCACAGCCATACACCAACATGGCCATATTTTTGATCCTTTCATCATTCATAACGGCACCACCTCAATGTTCAAAAAATTCTTTTATCTAATCACAGTCTATTTGCTTTCCACTTCTCTCTCTCTCTGCCTTCCTATACTAAACTATAGGGCAGCTAGATGGTACAGTGGATAGAGTACTGGCCTTGGAGTCAGCAGGACAGGAGTTCAAATAGAGCATCTAACATTGATTAGCTGTGTGACCTTGGGCAAGTCACTTAACCTTGCTTGCTTCACATCCAGGACCATCTCCAGTTGTCCTGATTTATATCTGGTTACTGGATCTTAGATGGCTCTGGAGAAAAGTGAGGCTGGTGACTTAGCATAGCACCCCCTCACTTAAATCCAATTCATGTGCTTGTCATGACATCACCTCCCTGATGTCATGGTCTTCTTTGAGGATGAAGGACAAACATCATTATTATACTAAGCCCTACTCTTCATCCATCCTGTGACCTCTAATCCCTCAATTTCTCAATTCTCTTCCAAGTGTTAGCCTGCATTACATCTGTATTAACCACTCTCTTCCTTTCTTTATATTAATACCTTCATGAACCAGTTTAACTCTCTACTGTTCTCTTGAATCTCTTAGCTCCTTATCATATCATTCATTGATTGTACTCTGCCAAGCCTCAACCTTGAACCATCCCGAATATATGCTGCCTTTATTCCCAATATATGCACATGCTGCTGAACAGAAGTTGAGAAAATCATGCAACCATTCTGACCATCTCACCTATGACAAATTTATTTTGTAGAATTCCTTTTGGATTCAGTTACATAACCTTATTGCTACTAGATAATCCTTTTACATCACACTTTTAAATTCACTATCCTACCCTCCACAGTGCCTCTTCCAAACATTTTTATCCATCTTCAAGCCTCACAATGTCTCCTACTTCCCTCATCAACTCAGCTGAGAACTTTGCCACTTATTTTAAGGAAAATGTTCAGGTCATTCACTGAGAACCTAACCTTTCTGCTGACCTTTCTGCCTCACTTTTCTGCTGACCATTATGCAAATTGATTTTGTGTTGTTTTTTTTCCAGTGCCTATCAGACAGCTCCAACTGCATGTTCAGCAGACATCTTAAAATGTTTGAATATGTTTGAAATATGTTTGATGTTTGAAACTGAATCTACTAACTTTCTCCTCTACAATCTCCCCCCTTTCTAAATTTTCCTTAGTACTATGGAGAATGCAACCATCCTCCTGGTTCTCCAGACTCACAACCTAATGCCATTCATGACTTAACACTATTTCTTAATGCCCCACTGCCATATACAATCTGTTGCCAAGGCCTGGGAATTTTACCTTGGCAAATATGCCCCCTTCTCTCCTTTGATACTACCACCACACTGAAACAGGTTCTTGTCTCCTTACACCAGAACCATTGCAATAACTTACTGGAAGGTTTGCTTGCCGCAAGTCTTACTTCATTCCAGTCCATCCTTTATTTATCTGCAAAAGGAATTTTACTTAAGTAAAAGTCTAGCCATGTCATCCCTATGTTCAAGAAACTGTTGGGTTTTTCCCTCAACTTCAAGATCAAATACTACCTCGTTCTTTCCAGTTTTCTACCACATACAAAGAGATATGTAATTTTTAGTCCAGTGATACTGATTTCTTTACTGTTACACAAGATACTCTATCATTTAACTTTAGGGATTTTCTCTGACTGTCCTCCTTGCCAGGAATGTTCTTCTCATCTCCCTCCTGACTTCCCTAGCTTCCTTCAAGTCCCAACTAAAATCTCACATTCCACAGTAAACTTATTTCAGTCCCTTTAAAACTAGTGCATTCCTTCTGTTGAGTATTTTCCATTCATCCTGCACGTAGCTTGTTTGCACACATGCATTTGTGTGTTGTCTCTCCCATTAGCTCTTTTACCTCTCTTTATGTCCCCAGTTCTCAGTACTGTGGATGGCGTATAGTTGGCATCTAATATATATTTATCAACTGACTGAGTTGAGGAAAGAAAGATATGCTAAGATATAAACATGACAGCATGGTGTATTGGAAAAATTCCTGGATCTGGAGCCCAGAGATATCAGTGAACCTTGGTTCCTGACTTTGTTCCTTACTACCTGTGTGATAATGAGCAAGACACTGAAACTTTTTGGGCCTCTACCTATAGGGTAGGGTAGACTAAATTATTTAGTAAACTTCTTTTAAACTCTAAATCCATGAGACATTTGATATTCAGAGGGTGGCACCAAGATGGCGACAGAAAAGGATACTCTTTTAGGGGCCGTCTCTCAAAACTTTTAACTAAGGACTCTAACTAAATTTTTGAGAGACAGAATCTGCAGTGGGATCCAGTGAGGCAGTTCTTCAACCCAAGGTAACCTGGAAAAGAGCAGAAAGGCTCACTCCACAGGTTTGGAGGGGTAGCCCACCAGAGCAAAGGAACGTCAGCCTCCCAGAGGAAGGCCCAGGGCATTGGGAGCAGGGCTCATGGCAGCGGGGGCAGTTTCCTGACCTATACTCAGGGAACACTGGGCACAACTTGGGGGATTGGGGGGGGACCTCTGACAGAGCGAGCCAGTGAAGCCCAGCCCTCAGGGCACTCAGTGAGCAGCGTGGCCATGGCTGCCCAGATCCAGGAACCAGAAGCAGGCAGAACCAGTAAATAGGAGCCCCCAGGGCATGAGTGCTGAGCCTAGGGAGGGGAGTGGAAAGAGACTGCCAGAGGTCTGTACTCTATCCCTGGAACAGTACCCTGGGGCTCTGATGACATTCTGATCCTGATCACAGTCTAGGCCCCCCATAGAACAGCAGACCCCCCCCACCTCAGCCCCATGGCAGAGGGGTGTTCTTGTGGTCATTCACAGACCAGGAGGGAAGACAGAGCCTCACACTGAGATCCTTGTGGGGGGTTGTCCCAATAATACTCAAAAGCTCAGGAAGCACCCCCAAACCAGGCACAGGCTGGAGAAATGAGTAAGCAGAGAAAAAAGAGGAACACCATTGTGAAATACTTTGCCTATAGACCCAAGAAGAATCAAAACACTCAGTCTGAAGATGAGGAAGTACAAGCTCTTACATCCAAAGACTCCAAGAAAAACAGAAATTGGTCACAAGCTATGACAGAGCTCAAAAAAGACTTTGAAAATCAAGTGAGGGAGATAGAAGAAAAATTGGGAAAAGAAATGAGAGAGATGCAGGAAAAACATGAAAATGAAGTCAGCAGCTTAGTCAAGGAGATCCAAAAAAATGCTGAAGAAAATAGCATACTAAAAACCAGCTTAGGTCAAATGGATAAAGCAGTTCAAAATGTTATTGAGGAGAAGAATGCTTTAAAAAGCAGAATTGGCCAGATGGAAAAAGAGAAAAACAAGCTCTCTGAGAAAAACAAATCCTTCAGATGTAGAATGGAACTGAGGGAGGCTGCTAATTTTATGAGAAATCAGGACACAATACTTCAAAACCAAAAGAATGAACAATTAGAAGAAAATGTGAAACATCTCATTGAAAAAAAACAACTGACATGGAAAACAGATTTAGGAAAGATAATCTAAAAATTATTGGAATACCTGAAAGTCATGATCAGGAGAAGAGCCTTGACATCATTTTCAAAGAATTAATACAGGAAAATTGCCCTGATATACTAGAAGCAGAGGGAAAGGTAGAAATTGAGAGAATCCACCAATCTCCCTGAGAAAGATATCCAAAAAAAAACAACCCCCAGGAACATTACAGCCAAGTTCCAGAACTCCCAAGTCAAAGAAAAAATATTACAAGCAGCCAGAAGGACACAATTCAAATATTGTGGAGCTGCAGTAAGGATCACACAGGACTTAGCAGCAACTACATTAAAAGCTCATAGGGCTTGGAATATAATATTCCGGAAGGCAAAAATACTTGGAATGCAACCAAGAATCAACTACCCAGCAAAACTGAACGTCATCTTCCAGGTAAAAAAATGGACTTTCCTTGAACCAGGAGAATTTCAAATGTTCCTGTTGGAATGGCCAGAGCTGAACAGAAGATTTGATCTCCAAATACAGGACTCAGGTGAAGCATAGAGAGTGGAGGAGAAGGGGAAAATATGAGGGACTATTAATGATGATGAACTACATATATTCCTGCATAGAAAATGATGCCCATAATACTCATATGAACTTCTCATTTAATAGAGCAGTTAGAAGGAGCTTTTATAGATGAAGCACAGGAGAGAGCTGAATTTAAAGATATAATGTGGTGTAAAAATGGAGTCAATGGCTGAAAGGGAAATGTAATGGGAGAAAGAAAAAGGAGAGGTAGAATAGGCTAAGCTATTTCATATAATAAGATTTTTTGATTACAATGAGTTATTGCAATGATATGGAAGGGGGAAGGCAAGGAGGAATGAGGGAACCTTTGCTCTCATCAGAGGTGGCTAGGAGAGGAAACAGCATATATATACTCAATGGGATATAGACATCTGGAATAAGAAGGAGAGAAGGGGGATGAGGGGAAGGGGAGGAATGTGAGTGATGGAGGAGAGGATGGACTATGGGGAGGAGAGTGGTCAGATATAACACATTTTCTTTTTTTACTTCTTGCAAGGGGCTGGGATTGGATGTCCTGTCCGGGACTATAGGGTCAGGTAGATGCTGGACCTAAGGGGTAGTATGTGGGCTCAGGGCCTCTTGGCCCCAGTGCTGGGGATCTGTCTGCTGTGCCACTCAGCTACCCTACAGCAGAGACAGAGTGAAGGGAGAGAGAAAATACAGGATATGGTAGTGGAGAAGTACAAATGTGGGGAGTTGCAATCAGCAATGGCAATGGTGGAAAAATATGGAAGTAGCTTTTGTGAGGGATTTATCATAAAGAATGTGATTCACCTGTGCCAGAGCTGGACGTTTTGGAACATAGACTGAAGCACATTTTTTATTATTATTATTTTGGGGGAGGGTTGCAGGGCAAATAGGGCTGGGTGGCTTGCCTGGGGCCACACAGCTGGGTGATTGTTGGGTGTCTGAGGCTGGATTTGGACCTGGATGCTCTTGGCTCCAGGGCTGGTTCTCTGTCCCCCACCCGGCTGCCCCTACCATTATTATTATTATTATCATTATCATTATTATTACTATTACTATTTTATTTTAATTTTGGTCTTTATTTTATTATATTTTTTCCAGGGCAATAGGGTTGGGGTGGCTTGCCTGGGGTCACACAGCTGGGTGATTGTTGGGTGTCTAGGGCCAGATTTGGGCTCAGGTGCTCCTGGCTCCAGGGCTGGTTCTCCATCCACTGTGCCACCTGGCCACACCCTATTATTATTATTATTATTATTATTATTATTATTATTATTAAATTTAATTTTAATTTTTTTCTCTCTCCTTTACTTTATCGCTTGTGAGGGTCTATGTTTTTTGGGGGGAGGGGGTATTATGTTTACTCTTAAACAAGAATATTTTAGTAATGTATAAAAAAAGCATCATTTGCACAAAACAAGAGTAAATAAATAAACAAACAAATAAATAAATCTATGAGACATTCAAAGGAAGATGTGAGAAAAGCAACAGAAGAAGGCTGAGTCCTGAGGTTTCTTAATTTAGGTAAATTGCTTTTGTTTTTTTCAAGATCATTAATCAAGATATATTTATTAAATGCCTAATATGCATGGAAAAACTATATCGAGTGCTAGAGATATAAACATAAAATTGAAATAGATACTGGCTTCAAGGAGCTGATATCTATTTACATGTAAGTAATTGCAAAAGAAATAAGAGATAATTTTTTTTGAGGGCAGTGGCATTAGCAGCTAGGTAAATAAGAAAAGTTTTCATATAAGATAAAACTGGACGGCCATCTTATTGTACTCTGCCCTTCACCAGATTTCTTTCAGAGTACTTTTTAAGAATTTTAATAAATTGGCTATTGTCGAAATTAAAACTAGAAGAGTGAAGAACTTTAATACCATTTCATATAAAGATCAGTTGATGGAATGTTGTGTGAGAAACAACAGCAAGAAAGCCAGCTTGACTGGTATTTAGAGGGTGTAAAGGGAAACAAGAGAGGATTGGATCCAGTTTGTGAAGTTTTAAATGTTAAATAGAGGATTTTAAAAAATGTTATTCTAAAGGTAATGGGTAGTCACTGGAATTTTTTGATCATGGAATGACAATAACATGAAAAAATATCACTTGGTACCTATGTGGAGTACTATAGAGGGGAGAAATTGAAAGCAAGGAGATCAGTTAGGAAGTTATTTCAATAGTATAGATGAAAAATGATGGGTACCTGAACTCATAAGATGGCACTGTGAGTGAAAAGAATGAAGCTGAAATATTGTTGAAGAAGGATCCACAAGCAAGAAATAGGAAAGTTCCAAAGGGTCAGCGTGCTTGTTTTTTTTTTTTTTTTTGAGGGGAGAAGATAATGAGTTCTGTACTAAATGCAAAATCATAGATTTAGAACTGAAAGAAACTTTTAAAGGCAATCAAGTCCAGCTCCCAAATTTTGTTGATGAGGACACTGAGACTCAAAGAGGAATAAAAGCTAAGGGTTAATAAGTCCAAGTGCTTTATCTAGCATATTACACTGCTTCAATGTTTTGAGTTTGAGGTGCCTGTGGTGTATATTCAATTTGAAATGTCCAATAGAGAGTGATCCAGGACTGTAGTTCTTGAGGGAGACTAGGAAATGAAATACAAACATACATACACACACACACACACACACACACATACACACACACGATTCATTTGTAAGAGATTAAGAGTTAAATCTAAAGGAACTGAAAGGTCATCAAGTATAAAAAGTGTAGAAAGAGAAAAAAGACCTAGTGGATAATGATCCATTAAAAGAGATTAAGAAGTCTTATAGGTAGAAGGACACAAAAAGAGCAAAAAACTAGGAAGGAAAGAGTAACCAGTAAGCAAGCAAGGTCATTACATTTTGCTTTTAAGAGATGATTGTTAACTTTGGAGAGAGTAGTTTTCTTTTTTTTTAATTAATTTTTATTAAAGATATTATTTGAGTTTTACAATTTTCCATTTTCAATTGAGTGATAAGATCAGAAGGACCATCAGAAATTGAAGAGTAGGAGAGGCTAGGTGACACAGTGGATAGAGCACCGGCCCTGGAGTCAGGAGTACCTGAGTTCAAATGTGGCCTCAGACACTTAATAATTACCTAGCTGTGTGGCCTTGGGCAAGCCACTTAACCCCATTTGCCTTGCAAGAAAAAAAAAGTTGAGGAGTAAGAAAAGAATTTGATTCAGTGTTAATAGTCACCCCCTTTCTTCCCCCCAACTTCTCCCTACCTCCCAGAGTTTCATTGTGAAAATTAGAAGAGATATAGGACAGTTGCTTGAGAAGGGTGATAGGATCAAATGTAGATTTTTTTTTTGTTAGGTTGTTGCAAGGCAATGGGGTTAAGTGGCTTGCCCAAGGCCACACAGCTAGGTAATTATTAAGTGTCTGAGGTCAGATTTGAACCCAGGTACTCCTGACTCCAGGGCCGGTGCTCTATTCACTGTGCCACCTAGCTGCCCCAAATGTAGATTTTTTAAAAGAGACTTGGTTTTCCAAGTAGCAGAAAAAGATTTAGAGTAAAAGAGAGAAGAGGAACCTGAAAGGAAATCACCTCTGCTGTTACTCTGCTAATGATGGTGTGAGAAACTCAAGGGGAGAAAAGATTTGGAGAGAATCCATCATAGCAGCTATTTTAAAGAATCTGTTATAGAGAAGTGAAATTATGGTCTTGTTTTAGGGAGGGCTTAAGAGTAGATATTATATAAATTTCTAATGGACCCAGGCAGTACAGTTATAGGACTCCCTTTATTGCCTCTGGGAAACCTTAAGTAGGAGTAGAAGACTTGGGATTTGGTAAGATAGAAGCAATGATAGGACAGAAGTGTAAGGGATTTGAAAAAGGGGCCAGGGTAACATTTGGCTGTTTAAATATAGGGTCACTATTGGAAAAGGAGGAAAATGAAACCGATAAATTCTGAGGGATAAAGGGACTGAAGGTCTATGGAAATGTGGCCTCTTAGCTGTTTTTGTACAGACCACGGACAAAGTAAGGTTTTTTAAAATTTTTAAATAGTTGAAACAAATCAAAACATTATACTTTATGACATTAAAATTATATGTGATCAAATTTGTGTCCATATATAAAGATTATTGTAACATAACTTCTGTATTAGCTATGATTTTCACACTACAAAGGCATAATTGAATAGTTGTGACAGGTTATTTGTGGCACTTATCACTTCACAATGCTGCTTTACATAACAGAGCATGTGAATGCAATTCTAATTATACAGCATTTCAAGTGCTATAAATATCATCATACCAGAACTTATTTTTTTATTATCAGAACTTACCCATCATGTCAAAATAGGAAAAGAGAAAAATGAAAAAGTTTTATGTTTTTTTTTAACTTTGTTCTGATACTGAATTTTTTTCTGAACGAGAACTGCCCTCAACTACTACTATCAAGTACCAAATGGCTTTGGAATTTAACTTTTACTGAATATATGATATTTCTTAATTAATTTACCTAAAATTACAAGTTAAATAATACTTAAATGTGAAGCTTATATTGTAGTAAAACCAATTCAATGGCCAGTAATACTATTTGAATCACAAGTAATGTCAAATTACTTTGTACGCTTCAAGTGCTGTCAAAAGTGAAAACAAGATCTGTATTCCCACCCAAATTTGCAGCAGATATTTTTCTGAGTTCTAGAATTTCACAGATCTTTAATTGCTCTAATTTTCAATAGCTGGGGTTTTTAACCTGGGTCCAAGAACTTTTAAAAATATATTTTAATCATGTATTTCAATATATTTGATTTCCTTTTTAATTCTGTATTTTATTTTATTCATTTAACAGGCATTATTATGAGAAGGCAGTTAAATGTTTCATGAGATTGCCAAAGGGAAATATGATACAAGAAAGTGATTTTCCTAAAGCAGTGTTCTGATCGTATCACCTTCATACTTTTTTTTTTTTAGGTTTTTGCAAGGCAAATGGGGTTAAGTGGCTTGCCCAAGGCCACACAGCTAGGTAATTATTAAGTGTCTGAGACCGGATTTGAACCCAGGTACTCCTGACTCCAGGGTCGGTGCTTTATCCACTGAGCCACCTAGCCGCACCCCCCCCCTTTTTTTTTTTAGGTTTTACCTTCATACTTAATAAATTCCAATGGCTCACTATTTCCTCAAAAAAAAAAAATCCTTTATTTGACAGTCCCTCCTACTACCTTTCCAGTCTTCTTATAACTTACTCCCTACCACACACAACATTTTGATATGATGGCTCTGGCTTCTTTGCTGTTCCACGAATAAAACACTTCATCTTTAGGTCCAGGAATTTTCTCTGGCTATACAGTATTCTATGCCTGGAATGCTTTTCTTTCTTATTTCTCCCTAATGGCTTCCTTCAAATCCCAGCTAAAAATCTCTGCTTCTACATGAAGTTTTCTCATTCCCTATTAATTCTAATGCCTTTTTTCTTTTACTAATTTCCCATTTATTTGCTGGTCTGTGTGTATTTATTTGCTTGTTGTTTCTCCTATTAGCTTGTAACCTTCTTGAGGGTAGGGACTGTCTTTTGCATCTTTTTTTTTTTTATCCCCAGTGCCTAAGAATAGTGCTTGTCATGTTGTAGGCACTTGTTGTTTATTTACTCACTGACAGCTGGCTGATAGAATTGTAAGGATCGAAAAAGTTATTTATCTATGTAAAACTTCAGTTGTTATGGAAATATAATGATATTGATATTATATTATTATTTTACTTTGTTGTCACCATATAATATGAGAAACCATTAAGAAACCCTAAAAAGATTAAGTAAAATAAGTAATTATTTTGAAAACTGAAATTGCAGCTGAGAACTATTTACTCTACTAAATTTCTTGTCACTGATTAGTATTCATCTAAAACAAACTTCAGGGATTCATTTATTATTGATATATGGACCAAATAATCAAAATTCCTTATTTATTTGATCTCTTTAGGGTATATAACTAGTAGCAGTATCACAGGGTCAAAGGGTATTCACAATATAATAATCAATATATGTTTATTAAGCGGTCACTGTGTGCCAAAGCACTATATTAGCTTTTTAAACATCAATCCAAATTACTTTCCAGAATGGCTAAACCAGTTCACAACTCCACCAACAGTGCATATGTACTTTTCCCATAGCATATTCAGCATCTATCATTTTCTTTTTCTGTCAACTTTGCAAATCTCTTAGATATGATGTTGCATCTCAGACTTTTTATTTGATTTTATTTCATTATTAGTCATATAGAGCATTTTTTTTCCATATGACTATTGATAGTTTGAATTCCTTCCTCTGAAAACTGTCTATTCATAACCTTTGGCCATTTGTCAGTTGGAGTAACACTGACAATTATATAACTCCCAAAGGACCCTTCCCCCTGCAGCATTCTCTCTGATTAGATGGCTCTTCCCAGAATACCATTTAAGTAGGGTACCCAAGTCAGCCAAGTCTCAATCCTATTCAAGTTGTACTCTAAACTTCTTCTACCCTTTATCCTGATTGGTAGTTTTGTGGCCTCCCTTATCAGTTTCCTTTTCTCTGTTATCTTCCAAGCATTAGAATATAAACCATTTGGAGGCAAGGACTATCTTTCTACTTTCTATTTGAACTTGGCATAGTGTCTGGCACATTATAAATCTTTGCTTAATGCTTACTGACATAACTGACTCATGGTGAATATACAGAATGAACTTTCCTGTTTTAATAGTTTGAATCAATTAGAAACAACTTTTAAAGAATTAATTATCTTTCTTTTTAAGCCATACATTGTCATTTTGTCTTCTTGTTCTTTAGCAATTTCTGTAAGCAAAATAAGCATTGATAGAACATGAAGAATTGAATATATTGTCTCTGTACTAAAAATGTTGAAAACTGAAGATGAATCCTTTCTTTATAAAGATGTTCTTAATAGAAATAGTTTGCTTTGGTCACTCAATAGTTTGGTATGGTCACTTGTCCACTTTATGCAAAATTAATACATTCATGGTTCTATTTCCAGCTTTGCAAGAATACAAAATCTGATGCAAGGGTGAAGGATCTATGTGATGAAAACACTCACCTGTTAAAAACTTTAGAGATTACTGAAGAACGGCAGAAAACAGCAGAAAAGAAAAACTATCTTTTGGAAGAGAAGATTGCAAGCCTCAGTAACATCATCAGGAATCTAACACCAGCACCAATGACTTCTCCACCCCCTCTCAGGTCTTAGATGAGCCATAAAATATCAATCAATATACACTGCACTAAAATATAACATTTCAGTAAGATATTCCTGTCCCTTTCTCTCTCTTCCCAATCTTATGGTATGATTATTTTCATTTTCATTTTCAGTTGGACAATATAAATTAATGCTACTATAATAAGAAATATGAAAGCTCTGTGTCTTCAGAGCTCAAATGTAACAAGTTAAGAGGAACATCCTAAACTAAAGCGTTTGCTAAAATATAAAAGGGAAATCTCAGTATCCTGTCTGATTAACTCTCACAGTGCTACAAAACAAATTAGGAAATTCTGATCAATGTTCAACAGGGAGAAATGACAAGTTTCTTTAAAATAATATTAGCCAGCATCATAAGCTTTGATCATAATGTACCAAGGAACAATTGAAAATAAATTTCCAAATGTAGTACAATGTGATAAAAAATAAAACAAAAGCACATGTCAAACTTTATTTCCATATTAAATTTTGGTGACTCAAATCATGCTTTAAATAAAATATTCTAAAATAAGGGTTTCATAATAAAACTTAATCTAAAACTGCCAGAAATATATATATATATATAATATATATTTATATGTGTATGTATATTCATAATGCATATGTATGCATTGTATATATATATATACACACATCAACATATTTTTCTAAAAGAATCCTTTGAGTTAAGAATGTCTTACTCTATGATTTAAATTATTTCCAAACCTTGAATTCAATGTATTTTAAGAAATACTGTCTTTTTAGTCACCTATGATGATGAAATTCTAAATTCATATGAAATCAAGCCAAATTAAAAACTTAAAACCCCTTTTAGCTAATATTTTTTAAAAATTTAAATGTGAACAAAGAATAATATGTATGTAAATTTTGATTATTTCAAGTTTTGAGTCTTGTGAAAATGGCTAAAAATAAAAGTATTTTGTAAATATGGGTGTGTGTGTGTGTGTGTTTTTCCTATTTCTGCGTATGCAAATACTAGAACATTTAAAGACACCCAGCTCAGATTTTAAGTCTGACTTTTAAAGCATATTCAAGTTACCCTTGAGTATAACAATTCATTAATATAGCACTTTAAACTTTTTAAAGCACTTTTCTTACAATAACCAAGAAATATCATGAACATCATTGTTCCCATTTTTAATGAAGAAATTGAGGTGAAGTAATTGTCTGTGATCACACAGATAGTAGATAATAAGAGCTATATTTAAAACCAAGTCTCCTGATTCCAAGACTAACCTTCATTCCCATATATTTTGCTGCCATACATAAAATACATGCTATAGGACTTTGGGTAAATAGTATACTTGTATCAGTTGTAAAGTTCACAGTTGATCTTAACTGAAAAGGGGTCTGGTAAGAGACTTTTATGGATATTTCAAAGCAACAGTTTTATATCATTTGACAATTATTATGAATGTTGCTTTAAGAAAGGTTTGTTTGCCAATATTCACAGAGGTCAAGACAGGAATATAAGAGCTTGTTCTAGTAATTATCTGTCATTTTGTCATTTGAATAACCACATTGATCAAAAACTTTATCTTGTCACATGACAATCTTTTTTATCTTAAAATTTTTTATTGAGGGGTGGCTAGGTGGCATAGTGGATAGAACACTGACCCTGGAGTCAGGAGTACCTGGGTTAAATCCTGTCTCAGACACTTAATAATTACCTAGCTGTGTGGCCTTGGGCAAGCCACTTAACCCCATTGCCTTGTAAAAAAAATTATTGATATATCTTTTTTAATCAGTTATTTTATACTGTTCAGTTAACAAAAAAAGAAAAATGCTCTTTCCCCCTCCCATTCCATTTCCCATGGGTATGAAAAACAAAGCCACTTTTATAGAGATGTATAATCAAGCAAAACACATCTATATTGCTCTTGTATGAAAACAATATATGTATAGAAATGTGTATGTATACATATTCACATATGTAAATATATGTGTGTATATATGACATATATGTTTTATTCTACACTCTGAATCTTTTGCCTCTCCAATAGGAGATGAGTAGTATGCCTTGTTAATCCTGAAATAATCAGACTTCCTGGTTAAAAATTGTTTGTCATTACAATATTGCTATCATTATATATATATATATATATATATATATATATATATATATATGTATGTATTGTTCTAAAAAGTGAGGTTAAGATGATTAGCAAGAAGAAATACAGCTTAGCTCTACAAAGAACTAGAAAAACCAAACTGACTCTTGATGGGGAAAACCAAGAAAACGTTGCAAGTCATTTTTTCAATCCAGGTTGGTATAGGAAGATAGATAGCTCTGTAGACATAGAGGAAGGGATTTGGTCAGAAGAGTGCCACACAAAGCAAACTAGCACAAGAATGAGCCTATACACTAGAAAAAGAAGAAATCTCAGATCCAAAGGAAGAAATCTCAAATGGGAACAGATGCCAACCGGCAAATTGGTCAACCACTACTCAGTTTCAAGTCATAAATCCAGGGCTGACTAAGGAAAGTAACTGAACATAGGTGTGATATTTGAAGTTGACATAATCTCTAGATTGGATGTTTAGAGGGAAGCTAGTTTAGAAGCCACATGAGAGTGTTTCGAATCCCAGGAACGGAGCAGGGTCTAAATTCCAATTTCTAGCCTAATCTGAAAAGCCTACCAGGGAAGGAATTCAAAGGAGAACCTGAAGATGAACCAGCAAAGCTTTCCATTTGATTGCTTGGGCTTAGAATCTGGGTGAACACTACACTCACATTTAAAAAATTTTCTTACATTTTTCTTTCCTATCTCATGTATTTCTTTCTTTTCCCTTAATCCTAATTCCTCATACCCAAAATGACTAATCTGTAAACATGATAAATATAAATGTGTATATACAATATTCACCTGTTTGCTGCTGAGGGGAGGGGGGTGGGAAGGGAGGGGTGCAAGGAAATCATGTAACTTAAAAATATGCATATGGATATGGATAAATATTGAAAAACTTTCATAACATGTAATTAGAAAAATAAAATAACAATTAAAAAAATAACTGACCATAAAATGACCCCGGGGGGGGGGGGGACCGAAGGATCATTGTACTACCTAAATGCCATGACAAAAAAAAATTCTTAAACATCACATTTCAAAAATTTTAAAAAGTAAACTTCCCAGATCTCTTAGAACCAGAGTGAAAAGTAGAAATAGAAAGAATCCACTAACCATCTCCTGAAAGAAATCCCAAAATGAAAACTCCCAGGAACATTAGAAACAAAATCCAGTTTCCAGGTCAAAGAAAAAGTACTGCTAGCAACCAGAAAAAAAAGGAATTGAAGTATCAAGGACCAGCAATGACTATAAAGGCAAATTTAGAATTCAATATTTCAGAAGGCAAAGTAAATGAGCTTACTGCCAAAAATAATTTACTTAACAAAAATGATTTTAATCCTACAAGTGAAAAAAAAAAAGTAGATCTTTAAAGAAATAGAGGATTTTTAGGCCTTCCTGTTGAAAAGACCAGAGTTGTGGAGAAGCTAGTCATTCAAATGTAGGTGTTAACTGAAATGTTAAAAGGTAAATAGGAATGAACAATCATCAATAATTGAACCTTTTTTCCTCTAAATGCTTGCAGTAAATTTTTCTTTGGCTTGAAAGATCTAGATTTTGACCATAAAGTTCCTGGGAGTTTTTTTTCTTTTTCCAAGAGGTAATTTGGTGAACATTTTGCCATTTTACTTTGTCTTCTGACTAATATCTAAGCAATTTTTAAATTATTTCTTTTGTTTTTGCAAGGCAATGGGGTTAAGTGACTTGCCAAAGGTCACACAGCTAGGTAATTATTAAGTGTCTGAGGCCAGATTTGGACTCAGGTCCTCCTGACTCCAGGGCCAGCGATCTATCTACTGCGCCACCTAGCTGCCCCCAGCAATTTTTATTTAAGATTTCTTAAAATGTGGCATCTGGGCTCCATATTTTACTCATGTCTTTTAAGATAGCTTAATTTTTTCTGATTTTTCTCTTTTAGACTTGTTTCTTGATCATTTTTAAATATAAAATATCTTACATTTCCTTTTAGTTTTTTCAGTCTATGCTGATGATTTTTCAGATCCACTTATTCAGCCTAACTCCTGCTGACCTTATTTCTCATCTCTAACTGACTTTTACATATCTCAAACTTGATGTTTAATAGATATCTTAAACTCACCATGTCCAAAATTGAATCATTATCTTTTCCCCATAAATCTTCCCCTTCTAAATTTCCCTGATACTCTCAATCCCCCAGTCCCAGTGCCTAGGAGTTATTTTAAATTCCTCATTCCCTGTCACTTCCTATATCTAATCTGTTGCCAAGGCCTTGGCAATATCTCCTGATCATGCCCCCTTCTCTCATACTGCCACCATTCTGGTATAGGCCCTCATCTCCTTACTCCTGCATTATTGCAAAATCTAACTAGCTGACCTACCTGCACATAATTCTCCTTCCCCCAGCTCATCCTTCTTTCAGTTGCCAAAGTAATTTTCCTAAAGTATAGTTAAGACAATGTCACCCTTATACTCACAAACTACCTGTAACCTCAAAGACCAAATACAAAATCCTATTTGGTATTCAAAACCCTTCACAACCTATCCTCCCCTTCTTTTCCAGTCTTCTTACAATTTGAATGCCCTATACTAATATTTTTTGATCCAGTGATACCGGGCTCTTTGCTCTGGGCATTTTTACTGACTGTTCTTCATTTCTGTAATATTCTCCCTTCTCATTTCCACCTTCTGGTTTCCCTGACTTCCCTAGCTCCATCCATCATCTGTCTATCTATCTTTCTATCTATCCAAACATTTATCCATCCATCCATCCATCCATCCATCCATCCATCCATCCATCCATCCATCCATCCATCCATTTATATGGGCAGTTAGGTAGCATAGTGTATAGAGCACTGGCCTTACCATCAGGAAGATGGGAGTTCTAATTCCACCTCAGGCATTTGACAATTACTAGCTGTGTGACCTTGGGTAAGTCATTTAACTCTGCCTCACATCCAGGGCATCTCCAGTCATCCTGATTCATATCTGGCACAGGACCCAAATGACTCTGGAGGAGAAAGTGAGGCTGGTGACTTTGCCCAGCACCCCTCACTTAAATCCAGTTCACGTGCTTGTCACAGCATCACCTCCCTGATGTTGTGATCTTCATCAAGAATGAAGGACAGGGGCAGCTAGGTGGCACAGTGGATAAAGCACTGGCCCTGGAGTCAGGCGTACCTGGGTTTAAATCCAGTCTCAGACACTTAGTAATTACCTAGCTGTGTGGCCTTGGGCAAGCCACTTAACCCCATTTGCCTTGCAAAAACCTAAAAAAAAAAATGAAGGACAAAACTTTAGCTAAAATCCTACCTTCTACAGGAAGACTTTCCCAATCCTTTTAAATTCTAAACCCTTTCATCTACTGATAATTTCATATTTATCCTGTATAGCTTATTTTTGTGTAGTTGTTTGTATAGATTCATTCATGTTTTCTCTTCGATCAGATTGGGACCTCCTCACTTGGCACATAGTAGGCACTTTGACTGATTCTTTGGTTATCTTTGTATCTTATCAAAGGATCTCTTATATAGTTAACCCACCAGAAGCAGTTACAAAATGTATGCACAATGCACTTCTATATGTCATTGTGACTAGTCTCTTTCACATGCATAGATACCATCAGAGACCCTCTTTGGTTATGCCAGACCTGTTAGAATCTCTACCCCACCACCACCTCATCTGAAAAAATTTGCTGTCAACAGCAAAACAGCAGACATGGATTTTCAACATATTTTCCATGTCCCTAATCTAAAAAGTCTTCTGCATTTTGGGAAGGCCTAAACATTGTCCTTTTAAATTGTTTCCCCAGTGTAAAATAGGATAATCTCAACATAGTTTATGGGACACAATTTTATATAATCCAACCATAGGTAAAAATTATAATTGTCCTCAAATACAAAACTATTCAAATTTAACAAACAAGGAACCCTTCACAAAGTTTATCAAAATTACTACTAGGTAGTATTCAGCAGGTGACTGATTTGGCATTTAAAATGGTCTTCCTAAACCAAAAGACAATAAAAAAGAGAAAAGTCAAATCAGTTTCCAGGTTAAGAAGAAATCTAGTCTTTTTTTAATTAATATTTTATTTGTTTTCCAATTATATACAATAGTAGTTTCTACCTATCATTTTTTGTAAGGTTTTGAATTTTGCAATTTTTCCCCTACCCTCCCTTCCCTTCCCTAACCCCCCACAAAAGGCAGTCTCATAATCTTTATATTGTTTCTATGCTATACATTGATTGAATGTGTTGAGAGATAAATCATATCCTTGAGGAGAAAATAAAATATTAGAGATAGCAACATTATGTAGTACATAAGACACCTTTAAAAAAAATTCAAGGTAATAGTCTTTGGTCTTTGAGAAATCTAGTCTTTACAGAGCTACGTAGATGGTGTGAAACTCTTTTCCAAAGGGATTTTAGACCTATTGTCAATTGGAAATTACCATTTTTCTCTTTGAAGCAAAACCCACTCACATGGTGAAAACTTCAAAATTTTTGAAGCACCCAAGGTTATCTAACTAGAATATGCACAAAATTTTCAAATAATCTTTTCTATACAGAATTTCTCTAGCAGTCTCCTACAGCATAGGCAATCCAGTCAGAAATTTAGGCAAATTTCCTCTGGATTGTATAACTTTATCCTGAAATTTCTGCCAGATTATTCTGTAGGCCAGATTATTCTCTCCAGTTTACTTATTTTAAACCTAGTTTTCAGTGGTTGTGTTTTAGAGCCCTGGGAAAGCTATCATTCTTTTAATGGGACTTTCCCATAGCTTATTCAGAGGATATAAAAAGAAGTTTAGAGAGGTTCTAATCTCTACTGGATTGCCAAAATATGGAAACTGTAAACTTCCTCTTGTGTCCTCTGGCTAGAAGCCTGGTGAGAGAAAGCAGTCACATTAGTGATAAACTACCTGGGTGTATTATTGCAACCCCTACTATGTGAAGTAGTACAGTATTGTAAGGGGCAAAAGTGCTGACTTTTCAGAAACATAGTGCTAAATTAGTCTAAGCCATAGGCCTCAGTTTCTATTTCTCAAGAATCAGGTGATCATGAGAACCCGGATCTCCGACTAGAAAAATTATGTCACCCTAGCCTTGTAAGATGTAAATAAAGACTAACTTTCCTGGGAAAGCTTAGGTACACCTCCCTTCTCTTCGGACCATCAAGTTTGACCAAAAGAGGTCAGAAAAGAGAGCAGAAAAGAGGAGGGGGAATGGGTTGTGGTTTTTGTGGGGTTTTTTAACCCTGCTTCAGCTTCTGTAATTTGGCTTTTCCTGCTCTCTCTCATAGAGAGTTAGGAACTGCCCTGCTTCTTGCAAGAACCAAATTAAATTTTAACTCTTTGCTGCCACTTTGAGAAGACTCCAAATAGTCATTTTGGGTTAGGGTTTAAATCCCCCGCACAGTATTTATGGGGAGTGGGGGGAGGGAGAGCAGCAACAGACACTCATAACAAATGGGCTCCTGAACAAGCCACTGGAACCCTATCATTTTCAGGACTTCACAGACTCTAAGCATCAGTATTTGTACATCCCCAGAGAAGCTCAAGTTACACAATTTCCTCTGTTTGAAATTTTCATTCCCTGACAAATAGGCTAGAATACATTTAAACTTTTTTCTTTTGTCTCCCTTCTCTCCACCCCACCTCCCCAATCTTTATCCTAAGAGTTCTCTGTAGTCTTTGAGGAGGCATAAGCAAATGACATACATTTGCTTCCCCGGGGTCATATAATAAAATCTCAATATCTAATGTAATCCCACATGTACAAATGAAAATCAATTATTTACAAATACAAAATTTGGCAGATTCATAGTATTTGCTAAATCCTGTGTAATCATGGCTCCATGATATTTGAATTATTTCTTTTTGGTTCTTTGCAGAATTTTCTTCTTATGTCTTTCAGGAGGTAGGTTAGACATCAGGGTGTTTTTCCTCAATATTTTCTTGAAATATAAGGTTCAGACTTTTTTTTTTAAATCATTTCTTTCAGGTGATCCACTGATTCTTAAATTATCTCTTCTGCATCTGTTTTCTAAGTCAGCTGTTTTTCCAATGAGCTATTTGACATTTTCTTCTATTTTTTCATTCTTTTGATTTTGTATTATTGTTTCTTGATGTTTTATGAAGTCATTAATTTCCACTTGCTTAATTCTAATTTTTAAAGAATCATTTTTTCCTGTGAGCTTTTCAGAAAGGAGATTCTTTTCAAACTTTGAGGGAATGGTCTTGGAAGGTAATTGAGTGGTTGTGGTTGAAGATTAAGTGACCATATTTCTGGAATGTCAAAACTTTAACAGATTATGCTTGTTCTTCAGGATTCTTACAACTTCTCTAAGCTGGAATGCTTATATATAAAATTAGGTGAAATTGTTTCTGTCGTACTTGTGTCTAAAACAGAGTATGGAATTGATGTCTTTTTACTTTGGCAGTGCTATACTGTTTTGAACAAGGGCTATTCTTACCTTTAACAGTGATCAGGGACCTCACTTTCCTTCTGAATTGTAATTGTACAGCTAGACTACATATTTGAGAAGGTAAACTGATGTACTTTTAGTTATGTCTCTTCGATACACACAAGGGGATGTGCAAGAGATCATGGCCCTTCTCTTGCTATTGAGATAGGACTCAGTAGGCCCAATATTAGAGAAATCTCTCCAAACCATCAAAGAATCATGTCCATAAAACATTTTTTTATGTAACAACTGTACAACCCAAATTTACAGGGCATATTGATTTTAAGAAAACATTATATTTTCAAAAAAGCTTTGTAAAAAGAATTTCATTGGTCAGACTGCATCCTGGAATCTTGAAATTATTATCTTTCCCACAAAATCCTCCTCCTTCCTATTTTCCCTATTTTCCTAGTCACTAGGTCTAGTCACACAATTTAGTTGTTATCCTTGAATACTCATTATCTCTCACCCCCTAGATGCAATCAGTTGCCAATATCTATCAATTCAACATGACAATATTTCATGTCTTCTTTTCTCTGAGTCTGCTACTACCCTGGTATAGGCCTTTGTCATTTCACCATTGGAGTGTTATAATCTTCTGGTTGGTCTCCAAGTCATAAGTCTCTCTCTCTTTCTCTCTCTCTCTCTCTCTCTCTCTCTCTCTCTCTCAGTTTGTTCTCCACTCAAGTGTTTTGGTGATCTTCCATCATGTCATCATCTAGTCAATAAATTCCAGAGGTTCCATGTTGCCTCTTCTAGGTTCTTCTACATGAAGAATTTTAAAAGTCAAAATTTTGATTTACTAAACTGTATGGCACACAGCACGAGGAAAGTTCACCTGTCTTAAGAAAACCAGTTTTTCTTCCTGTGTTCTTACTGATTTGGTTTGGTTTGGTTTGTTTAGTTTGGCTTTCATTTTGAATTTGTACTAACCTGAACATTGCCCCTACAAGTATCAATTGAAAAGGGAACAAAATCCTGAAACACCAACTTTAAAAGAGAAAAAAAATTACCCAACCTGACCTGAGTGATCCTTGATGATTTCACTCTATTGCTGATCAATTGACAAAGACCCAACAACAAAACCTGCCAACATCATGGATAATCACTTTTTCCTGACTTTGTTCACAGAATTTGCTAGATGTTTTATTTTTTAAAAGTTTGGTATTTTTAAGCAGTGATGTAACTATTCATTTTCTGGGTTGTGACAAAGTATTTTAACTCAGTGGAGGATTTTCACACATTAGTTATGGGATCAGTGGCTGTTTTTGTGTTCAGAATGGGACTTAAGAAGGGTGTCTTTGTGCAAAGTAAAGATTTTGAACTTTGGCTTTTAAAGCTCTTCATAACTTAACCTTCTATTTTTCTAACTACTTATACCTTACTTATTCCTGCTTCCAAATACTCTGATCCAGTGACACTGCCTTCCCAGCTGTTTTTTACTGGCTATTTTTACTGGCTACCTTTTCATCAGGCAGATAAGTAGAGTGGATTGGAATCAAGGAGAACCAGAGATCAAATCCAATCTCAGATACTTAAATGTGCAACTCTGGCAAGTTGCTTAACTCTGCTTGCCTCAGTTTCCTCATTTGTAAAATGAATTATACAAGGAAATGGTAAACCACTCCAGTGTCTTTGCCAACAAAGCCTCAAATGGGGTCATGAAGAGTTGGTCACAACTTAAAATGACTGAAATATGGCCTTCTTATTGCTTTCTTCAGATTTTCTTCAAGTCTCAGCTAAAATTCTATTTTCCCTTCCCATTTTTCTTAATATTAATACCTTCCCTCTATTATCACCTACAATTTATACTGTATACATGTTGTTTTCTCCCTGTGAACTCCTTGAAAGGAGGTATTGTTTCTGTGTTTCTTTTTATTTAAATACCTATTTAGTATGTATAATTGTTCTCTTCCATCCTGATTATTCTTTGGAAAATATGGCAATTATCCTAGAGACATCAGTCCTTACTTTTTCATGGTCTGTTGCCACTAAAAGATAACACCCTTCAAGCAGGAACTATTTCAATCTCTTTGTTCAATAATTTAGAATTTTGTAAAGAATTCATTTAATTCAACTAATACTCACATTGAGAATATTTGTTGTAAGATTTAAATGAACCAAAATATACATTACACACATTTTCAGATTTTTGATGCATTGATCAGTTTCAGAATCAACTCCTGATTTTTTCTTTTTTTTTTGTCTTCAAAAATATTATTTATTATGTGAGAAGAGTGGGAGGGAGAAGAAATTCCAGGGGACACTAGGAGTGATGTAAAAAACAAAAGACATTATCTATTAAAATGAATGAAAAGTATCTGCTATTTTTGTAGCTAACTTACCAATTGTATCAGAAATAGATATTATTATATAATAATAAATTGTAGTATCAAAGATTGGCAGCTGAAAGTTATAGCTTTAACATGTCTAATTCTTTTTGAATTTTATAATTTTTTCCCCCAATCTCACTTCCCTTCCCCCCCCACTCCCCACAGAAGGCAGTCTGATAGTCTTTACGTTGTTTCCATGCTATACACTGATCAAAATTGAATGTGTTGGGCTGGCTACGTGGCACAGTGGATAGAGCACCAGCCCTGGAGTTAGGAGTACCTGAGTTCAAATCTGACCTCAGACACTTAATAATTACCTAGCTGTGTGGCCTTGGGCAAGCCATTTAACCCCATTGTCTTGTAAAAATCTAAAAACAAACCTAAAAAAATTGAATGTGTTGAGAGAGAAATCATATCTTAAGGAAAAAATAAAATATAAGAGATAGCAAAATTATATAATATGTACTTTTAATATATATATATATACCTTTAATATACCTATAATATATAATATATACCTTTAATTAAAAAAAAAAGGTAATAGTCTATGATCTTTGTTTAAACTTCACAATCCTTTCTTTGCATACAGATGGTTCTCCATCACAGATACCCAAAATTTTCCCTGATTGTTGTACTGATGAAATGAGCAAGTCCATTAAGTTGATTACCACCCCCATGTTGCTGTTAGGGTGTACACTGTTTTTCTGGTTCTGCTCATCTTGCTCATCATCAGTTCATGCAAATCCTTCCAGGCTTCCCTGAATTCCCATCCCTCCTAGTTCCTAATAGAACAATAGTGTTCCATAACATACATATACCACAACTTGTTCAGCCATTCCCCAACATTTCTAATTCTTAATGAAAATGCACCTTGGTTATACAGTGGATAAAACACTTGGAAGCAGAAGGACTTATTTTCATGAGTTCAAATCTGTTAACCATTATTTCCCTTTGGCTAAAACAAAACAACAGAGTTAGTTTTATAAATGAAGTTTAATTCTCTAGGATCTTACCAGAAACCCATGGGTGGATGACATTCTTAAAAATGCCAAATATTTTTCCCAATATTTTGGGAAATTTTTATACAATTTAGACAGCCATAAAACTTTAGGTGGCCAACCAATGAGATTTCACATAGATGACGTGGTTTTACAAGTACAGTTCTCTCAAATCTTATAATTTTTTTTTTTTTTGCAAGGCAATGGGTTTAAGTGGCCACACAGCTAGGTAAAAATCTTATAATTTTTACTGAAAATTCCTATTGACAAGAATTCCACTTCTGCTGAAGTTTACAAAAAACAAAAGGATTTTCTTGATGCCTATCCAGGATGTCTCTTATCTTAAAGTTTGTTGATCAAAATCCTAACATTGTGATAACCAGATAGATATTGACACAGGTGAAGTTAGCATTGTAGGAGACAGGCCTTACATAGCAGACTAGCATTTTATAAAGTTAAAGGTTAAGAGACTAACTCCTGATCAGAAACACACTGCTTAAGAAATATTAATTCTTTCTTAAAGAGTATCACATTAGGGGGCGGCTAGGTGGCACAGTGGATGGAGCACAAGCCTTGGAGTCAGGAGTACCTGGGTTCAAATCCGACCTCAGACACTTAATAATTACCTAGCTGTGTGGTCTTGGGCAAGCCACTTAACGCCATTGCCTTGAAAAATCTAAAAAAAAAAAAAGAACATCACATTAGACAAATCATACCTCAGACAATAGCTGTGACCTTGGGCAAGTCATTTAACTCAGTTTTTTAATTTCCTCATCTGAAAAACATGTACTGAAGAAGGAAATGAATAACTACTCTAGTATCTTTGTTAAAAAAAATGGCAGTCATAAATGGGGTTATAAAGAGTCAGCTGCAATTGAATAACAATAAAAATTCCAGTAATTTTGGGACTTCTGTTCAGGATTCACAATGTGGATATTTACACATAAAAGTCCTTTAGGTAAAGAAAAAACAATGGAAAGAAACACTTCAGATACTAGAAGTCATGATTTTAGGTTCTCTATTGCAGAACTGGCTTGCTAATGATTGCTCTTAGCCTAGGATATACTTAGGCAGAGGAGAGGAAGGAAATCTGGTAAAAATTACTGGAACCTTAACTGCTTTTGAAATTCAATGTAAAATCAAAGAATTTCAAAGAAAATAATGCTATACAAAATTTTGTTGGTTGATGTTAATTGACTTAAAAACTAAAGAACTAATTACATATTAAGAATTACATTTCACTGTAATATTTACAAATACACAGACATCTCCTATTCAATGCATAACTGCTTTCCAACTTGGATTGTGAATTAATGTTCTGTGCATTTTTAAAGAAGACCAGGACATCAGGAGGATACCATGATATCCAGTTTCACTTTCTCCTTCAGAACCACGGGGTTCAGTGACCAGTTATGAATCAGGATGACTGGAGATGGCCCTGGATGTGGGGCAATCAGGGTTAAGTGACTTGCCCAAGGTCACCTAGCTAGTACTATTCCAGCACTTGAGGATTTGAACTCCTGTTCTCTCAACTACAAGGCCACTGTACCACCTAGGCCCCCGAACTGTGAATGGCTTCCTTTCTTTGACAGGACGATGCAACTTGCCTGAATCAATTATTTTAAAAATAAAGCTTTTATGAATTAAAGTTGCAGTTTGAGAATGGGGGGGTACTATTTTATTAAAGGATGTATTTTAATTTTTTGCTCTGTATTTACAAAATGTTCAATCGCCACATGCCTTACAATTAATTAAAATATCATTTCTTAGTTTTAAAATAAATAAGAACTTATGCCCAAACCAAAAAAGTTCAACATTCTAGTGACAAATAAAAAAATAATTGCATTTAGCAAATTTATTTCAAATGTTATTCTACATCAGCTTCGCAATTTGCAAATCTGCATTTACTGTTTTGTTCATTGTAATCATATGATGTGATTTTTTTCACGTTTTTTTCCTTTTAGTTTTTTTTTTTGTTTTGTTTTGTTTTGCAAGGCTTGCCCAAGGCCACACAGCTAAGTAATTAAGTGTCTGAGGCCGAATTTGAACCCAGGTACTACGGACTCCAGAGCCGGTGCTCTAATCCACGGAGCCACCTCACGTTTTCTTTTAGGAGAAATGTTTTCCTTCCTCCTTTCTCTTTCATTTGTATGCCGGGAAGGGAATTATTTTAACTTCTTTATGTCAATACAAATTCAAATCCGGAGTATCCATTTTAAACTGATTCTCTTGGCGTCCCCGCTTCCTGCCCTTCCAGGGCTGGGACTGAATTTTTTCTTTTTTCCTCAGGCAGCACACGGCTTCAGCCGCTCCGGGTAGCGAGCCTAAGAATGAAATCTAAAGACCTTCCTGGCCGGCTTCCTCCGGGGCGCCCCCGAGCTGCACCCCCGAGTGTGTCCAAGTTTCTCCTGGCGCTCTTCTTTAGCTAGAGGTGCCGGAGGACGGGCGGAAGAGGCACGTGCTGCGTGGAATTCCCCAGAATCCCCTGCAGCCTCCGGGAGAGAGCGCAGCGCGGGAGGCTGCGGCCGTGTGGGCGCCGGGGCGCAGGCCGGGCCGCTGCGGATCATGGCCCTGGCCCCGGTCGACTGGACCCTCCTCCCGGCGTCCCTCCGCAGCCCCGCGGAGCAGGGGAGCTTCCCCGGAGAGAGCGCGCCGAGGGGCCGACACACCTAGCACCCCCGGAAAATGCTGCGAGCGCTGCGGAGGGGCCGGGGCTTGGGAGCGGCGGGCGCCTGCCGCCCGCGAGCAGCGCGGAGGGAAGTCGGCCGCGGCGCGGGCCCCCGGCACGGCGGAAGCCCGGGCTCGGCGCGCTAGGAAAGTTCGCTCGGCTCCCGGGGGCGACCCGGCGGGGCCCCGGCCGCCGCGGCGGGATGTTGTCCCGGAAGAAAACCAAGAACGAAGTGTCCAAGCCGGCCGAGGTGCAGGGCAAATACGTGAAGAAGGAGACGTCGCCACTGCTGCGGAGTGAGTCCCTGGCGAGGCGGCGGCGGGTGCCCGCGCCCCCGTCGGGGCCTGAAGCCCGGGCTCCCCAGCCCTGCTTCCGCTCGCCCCGCGGGGCCAGCGCTTGGGGGCCGGCGGCCGCGGGGCAGGGGGGAGCCCCGGGCTGCCCGGCGGGCGGGGGGGGCACGGGCCACGCCTCCTCCGCTTCCCCCCAGAAACTGCCCTCACCCACCTCGGGATTTGCTGGCTCCTTCGCTTCCTTTCCCTCTAAGAGCCTCTAGTTTTAATTTTGCTTATTTTACTTTTCGGTGTTTCCTGCTCGTTTCCCCTTTCTAAAACTAATTTAAAACTTAGTACCTGTAAGAGAGAAAGAGGACCAAAATGTGTCCCCTGGGGCTGTCAGGCCTCAGTCCAAATCTACCTGCGCATTGTTTGCCCTTACAATAAAAGACTTAAGGTAATCATGTAAATTATAATTCTCCAGGGAGTTATTAGCCTTCTAAAAGTTTAAATTGTGTTTGGAAACTGGTTTCAGCTTTTAGACTAATTAGAAGCCTACTGTGTGCTAGGCCAGTAGGGACACAGAGAAAAGGGATTCGCCACCTGCTTTCAAGGAACTGGGGGGGGGAACAGTACGCATAAACATACAAATAAATAAATAGATAAACGTAAATAAATAAAATAAATAAAAAATAAATTTTTAGGAAAGGCTTTAGCGGGTGAAGAAGGATGCTAAAAGAGGTGGTGGCTCTTGAGGTGACATTTGAAGGCTCCTGGACTTTGAAGGTTAGGGATTCTAAGGCAGAGAGAGCAGGGAGGGAATTAAAAGCATGGGAGGAAAAATCAGTACAAAAGGACAGAGACTGGAGGTGACATATCCTGTTTGAGGAACAGCAAGCATGCCCTCGTGCTGGGATGCAACTAGGAAAATGAGCCATTTAGTACATTTTATGAAGTGTCTGTTGTTGTTCAGTCTTAGCAGGCTCTTTGTGACCCTATCAGGGTTGTCCTGACAAAGATGGTGGAATGGTTGGCCATTTCCTTTTCCTGTCTATTTTACAGATGAATAAATTGAGACCAACAGGGTTAAGTGACTTGCCAGGGATTCCACATCTAGTAAGTGTCTCAGATGAGATTTGAACTCAGGTCTTCTTGACTTCAGGCCCAGCAATCTATTCACGACACCATCTGGCAGCCCCTGTTAAGTGCCTGCAGTATAATAAGCATTAGGAATGACAGTTCCTGCCCTCAAAGGAGCTTATAATTTAGTGGGGGGAGACAACCTGCAAACAGCTATGTTCAGATAAGCTATATACAGGATAGATAGTAAATAATCATCACAGAAGAAAGAGGGATGGGGAGAAGGGAAGTGAAGAGAAAGGAAATAAACATTTATATAGCACCTACTAAGGACCAGGCACTAGGTTTATTTAA